>NW_027518095.1:0-36901 GCF_048772815.1 Callospermophilus lateralis
ACTTGGCTCACCAAATTGTGTTCTTTTAGGATGAAGCGTTCGTCTACAGTAGCAGTTTTTATATTTAGGTTTTCCTCTGTTCTCTCCTATATACATAGATGAATTTGGAACGGTAAATCCAACATGTTTTGTAGTAGCTCTTTGAAACTTGACAAAATAAAGGAGTTCTCAGTTTTGTCTCTATGGTTTGTTTCCTCTTCTAGTAGCCCTAGGCACAGACTGTGGTGAAGAACTTTCATTGAAAAGGGTTGCCAAGCTTCCAAGAAATAACGAGTTTCCGAAATACCAGCAAAAATTTTTTCACCCAATCTTGATGATACGTGGTGGTAAAGACAAGTACACAAATCCCACTTTCTCACCAAATTTTGTTCTTCTAGTTTGAAGTGTTCCTTTACACTAGCAGTTTATATTTTTAGGTTTCCCTCTGTTCTCTCCTATATAGATAGATGAATTTGGAACTCTAAATCCAACATGGTTTGTAGTAACTCTTTGAAACTTGACAAAAAATAATGTTTCACAGTTTTGTCTCTACCATTTGTTTCCTCTTCAAGTAGCCCTAAGCAGAGACTGTGGAAAAGGACTTTCATTGAAAGGGGTTGCCAAGCTTCCAAGAAATTACGATTTTCCGAAATATCAGCAAATATTTTTTCAGCCAATCTTGATGATACGTGGTGGTAATGATCAGTACACAAATCCCACTTGGCTCACCAAATTGTGTTCTTCTAGGAAGAAGCGTTCGACTACAGTAGCAGTTTATATATTTAGGTTTTCCTCTGTCCTCTCATATAGATAGATGAATTTGGAACTCTAAATCCAACATGGTTTGTATTATCTCTTTGAAACTTGACAAAATAAAGGAGTTCTCAGTTTTGTCTCTATGGTTTGTTTCCTCTTCAAGTAGCCCTAGCCACAGACTGTGGAAAGCACGTTCATTGTGAGGGGTTTCAAGCATCTAAGAAATAACGAGTTTTCGAAATACCAGCAAATATTTTTTCCCCCATTCTTGATGATACGTAGCGGTATTGATCAGTACAAAAATCCCACTTGGCTCACCAGATTTTGTTCTTCTATGTTGAAGCGTTCGTCTACAGTAGCAGTTTTATAGTTAGGTTTTCCTCTGTTCTCTCCTATATAGATAGATGAATTTGGAACTGTAAATCCAACATGGTTTCTAGTAGCTTTTTGAAACTTGACAAAACAAAGGAGTTCTCAGTTTTGTGTCTATGGATTGTTTCCTCTTCTAGTATCCCTAGGCACAGACTGTGGAGAAGAACTTTCTTTGAAAAAGTTTGCCAAGCTTGCAAGAAATAACGAGTTGCCGAAATAGCAGCAAAATTTTTTTCACCCAATCTCGATGATACGTGGTGGAAAAGACAAGTACACAAATCCCAATTGGCTCACCAAATTTTGTTCTTCTAGTTTGAAGTGTTCGTTTACACTAGCAGTTTATATTTTTAGGTTTCCCTCTGTTCTCTTTTATATAGATAGATGAATTTGGAACTCTAAATCCAACATGGTTTGTACTATTTCTTTGAAACTTGACAAAAAAAAAGAAGTTCTCAGTTTTGTCTCTACCATCTGTTTCCTCTTCAAGTAGCCCTAGGCAGAGACTGTGGAAAAGCACTTTCATTGAAAGTGGTTGCCAAGCTTCCAAGAAATAACGAGTTTCCGATATACCAGCAAAATTTTTTTCACCCAATCTTGATGATACGTGGTGGTAAAGACAAGTACACAAATCCCACTTGGCTCACCAAATTTTGTTCTTCTAGTTTGAAGTGTTCATTTACACTAGCAGTTTATATTTTTAGGTTTCCCTCTGTTCTCTCCTGTATAGATAGATGAATTTGGAACTGTAAATTCAACATGGTTTGTAGTAGCTCTTTGAAACTTGACAAAATAAAGGAGTTCTCAGTTTTGTCTCTATGGTTTGTTTCCTTTTCAAGTAGCCCTAGGCACAGACTGTGGAAAAGCAATTTGATTGAGAGGGGTTGCCAAGCTTCTAAGAAATAACGAGTTACCGAAATACCAGGAAATACTTTTTCAGCCAATCTTGACGATACGTGGTGCTAATGATCAGTGCACAAATCCCACCTTCTCACCAAATTTTGTTCTTCTATGCTGAAGTGTTCGTCTACAGTAGCAGTTTTTATATTTAGGTTTCCCTCTGTTCTCTCCTATATAGATAGATGAATTTGGAACTGTAAATCCAACATGGTTTTGTAGTAGCTCTTGGAAACTTGACAAAAGAAAGGAGTTATCAGTTTTATCTCTAAGCTAGTTTCATCTTCAAATAGCCCTAGTCACAAACTGTGGAAGAGTATTTTCATTGAGAACGGTTGCAAAGCTTCTAAGAAATAACGAGTTTCCGAAATACCAGCAAATATATTTTCACCCAATCTTGATGATACTTGGTGGTAATGATCAGTACAAAATCCACCTGGCTCACCAAATTTTGTTCTTTTAGGTTTAAGGGTTCGTCTACAGTAGCAGTTTTTATATTTAGGTTTTTCTCTGTTCTCTTCTACATACATAGATGCATTTGGAACTCTAAATCCAACATGTTTTGTAGTAGCGCTTTGAAACGTGACACAATAAAGGAGTTCTCAGTTTTGTCTCTATGGTTTGTTTCCTCTTCAAGTAGCTCCAAGTAGAGACTGTGGAAAAGAACTTTCATTGAAAGGGGTTGCCAAGCTTCCAAGAAATTTCGAGTTTCCGAAATACCAGCAAATATTTTTCACCCAATCTGGATGATACATGGTGGTAATGACAAAACACAAATTCCACTTGGCTCACCAAATTTTGTTTTTCTAGGTTGTAGCGTTCGTTTACAATAGCAGTATTTATTTTTAGGTTTCCCCCTGTTCTACCCTTTATAGATAGATTAATTTGGATCTCTAAATCCAACATGGTTTTTCGTAGCTCTTTGAAACTTGACAAAATAAAGGAGTTCTCTGTTTTGTCTCTATGGTTTGTTTCCTGTTTCAAGTAGCCCTAGGCACAGATTGTGGAAAAGCATTTTCATTGAGAGGGGTTGCAAAGCTTCTAAGAAATAACGAGTTTCCAAAATACCAGCAAATATTTTTTCACCCAATCTTGATGATACTTTGTGGTAATGATCAGTACACAAATCCCATTGGCCCACTAAATTTTGTTTTTCTAGGTTTAAGCGTTCGTCTACCGTAGCAGTTTTTATATTTAGGTTTCACTCTGTTCTCTCCTATATAGATAGATGAATTTGGAACTCTAAATCCAACATGGTTTGTAGTAGCTCTTTGAAACTTGACAAAATAAAGGAGTTCTCAGCTTTGTCTCTATGGTTTGTTTCCTCTTCAAGTAGCCCTAGGCACAGGCTGTAGAAAAGCACTTTCATTGAGAGGGGTTGCCAAGCTTCTAAGAAATAACAAGTTTCCGAAATACCAGCAAATATTTTTTCACCCAATCTAGATGATACTTGGTGGTAATGATCAGTACACCATTCCCACTTGGCTCACCAAATTTTATTCTTCTAGGTTGAAGCGTTCGTCTACAGTCGCAGTTTTAATATTAAGGTTTCACCTTGTTCTCTTCCATATAGATAGATGAATTTGGAACTCTAAATCCAACATGGTTTGTAGTAGCTCTTTGAAACTTGACAAAATAAAGGAGTTCTCAGTTTTGTCTCTATGGTTTGTTTCCTCTTCAAGTAACCCTATAAACAGACTGTGGAAAAGCACTTTCATTGAGAGGGGTTGCCAAGCTTCTAAGAAACCACGAGTTTCCGAAATGCCAGCAAATATTTTTTCACCCAATCTTGATGATACTTGGTGGTAATGACAAGTACACAAATCCCACTTGGCTCAACAAATTTTGTTCTTCTAGGTTGAAGCGTTCGTTTACAATATCAGTTTTTATTTTTAGGTTTCACTCTGTTCTCTCCTATATAGATAGATGAATTTGGAACTCTAAATCCAACATGGTTTCTAGTAGCTCTTTGAAACTTGACACAATAAAGGAGTTCTCAGTTTTGTCTCTATGATTTGTTTCCTCTTCTAGTAGCCCTAGGCACAGACTGTAGAAAAGCACTTTCATTGAGAGGGGTTGCCAAACTTCGAAGAAATAACGAGTTTCCGAAATACCAGCAATTATTTTTTCACCCAATCTTGATGATACTTGGTGGTAATGATCGGTACAGGAATCCCACTTGACTCACCAAATTTTGTTCTTCTAGTTTGAAGCGTTCGTTTACAGTAGCAGTTTATATTTTTAGGTTTCCCTCTGTTTTCTCCAATATAGATAGCTGAATTCGGAACTCTAAATCCAACATGGTTTGTACTAGCTCTTTGAAACTTGACAAAAAAAAGTAGTTCTCAGTTTTGTCTCTATGATTTGTTTCCTCTTCAAGTAGCCCTAAGCAGAGATTGTGGAAAAGCACTTTCATTGAAAGGGGTTGCCAAGCTAACAAGAAATTATTAGTTTCCGAAATACCCGCAAATATTTTTTCACCCAATCTGGATGATACGTGGTGGTAATGACAAGTACACAAATCCCACTTCTCTCACCAAATTTTGTTTTTCTAGGTTGAAGCGTTCGTCTACAGTAGCAGTTTTTATATTTAGGTTTCACTCTGTTCTCTCTTATATAGATAGATGAATTTGGAACTCTAAATACAACATGGTTTGTAGTAGCTCTTTGAAACTTGAAAAATACAGGAGTTCTCAGTATTGTCTCTATGGTTTGTTTCCTCTTCAAGTAGCCCTAGGCACAGACTGTGGAAATGAACTTTCATTGAAAGGGGTTGCCAAGCTTCCAAGAAATAACGAGTTTCCGAAACACCAGCAAATATTTTTTCACCCAATCTTGATGATACTTTGTGGTAATGATCGGTACACAAATCCCACTTGGCTCACCCAATTTTGCTCTTCGAGGTTGAAGCTTTCACTTACAGTAGCAGTTTTTATTTTTAGGTTTCACTCTGTTCAATCCTATATAGATAGATGAAATTGGAACTCTAAATCCAACATGGTTTGTAGTAGCTCTTTGAAACTTGACAAAATAACGGAGTCTCAGTTTTGTCTCTATGGTTTGTTTCCTCTTCAAGTAGGCCTAAGCAGAGACTGTGGAAAAGCACTTTCATTGGGAGGGGTTGCCAAGCTTCTACAAAATAACGAGGTTCCGAATCACCAGCAAATATTTTTTCACCGAATCTTGATGATACTTGGGTGGTAATGATGAGTCCACAAATCACACTTGGCTCAACAAATTTTGTTCTTCTAGGTTTAAGCGTTCGTCTACAGTAGCAGTGTTTATATTTAGGTTTTAATCTGTTCTCTCTTATATAGATAGATGAATTTGGAACTCTAAATCCAACATGGTTTGTAGTAGCTCTTTGATACTTGACAAAATTAAGGAGTTCTCAGTTTTGTCTCTATGGTTGGTTTCCTGTTCAAGGAGACTGAGGCACAGACTGTGGAAAAGCACTTTCATTGAGAGGGGTTGCCGAGCTTCTAAGAAATAATGAGTTTCCAAAATACCAGCAAATATTTTTTCACCCAGTCTTGATGATACTTGGTGGTAATGATCAGTACACCAATCCCACTAGGCTCACAAGTTTTGTTCTTCTAGGTTGAAGCGTTCGTCTACAGTAGCAGTTTATATATTTAGGTTTCACTCTGTTCTCTTCCATATAGATAGATGAATTTGGAACTCTAAATCCAACATGGTTTGTAGTAGCTCTTTGAAACTTGTCAAAATAAAGTAGTTCTCAGTATTTTCTTTATGGTTTGTTTCCTCTTCAAGTAGCCCTAGGCACAGACTGTGGAAAAGCACTTTCATTGAGAGGGGTTGCCAAGCGTCTAAGAAATAACGATTTTCCTAAATACCAGCAAATATTTTTTTACCCAATCTTGATAATACTTGCTGGTAATGATCAGTACACCAATCCAAAATTGGCTCACCAAATTTTGTCCTTCTAGGTTGTAGCGTTCGTCTACAGTAGCAGTTTTTATATTTAGGTTTCACTCTGTTCTCTTCCATATAGATAGATGAATTTGGAACTCTAAATCCAACATGTTTTATAGTAGCTCTTTGAAACTTGACAAAATAAAAGAGTTCTCAGTTGTATCTCTATGATTTGTTTCCTCTTCAAGTAGCCATAAGCAGAGAGTGTGCAAAAGCACTTTCATTTAAAGGGGTTGCCAAGCTTCTAAGAAATTACGAGTTTCCGAAATACCAGCAAATATTTTTTTACCCAATCTTTATGATAATTGGTGGTAATGACAAATACACAAATCCCACTTGGCTCACCAAATTTTGTTCTTCCAGGTTGAAGCTTTCGTTTACAGTAGCAGTTTTTATTTTTAGGTTTCACTCTCTTCTCTCGTATATAGATAGATGAATTTGGAACTCTAAATTCAACATGGTTTGTAGTAGCTCTTTGAAACATGACAAAATAAAGCAGTTCTCACTTTTGTCTCTGTGGTTTGTTTCCTCTTAAAGTAACCCTAGGCACAGACTGTGGAAAAGCACTTTTATTAAATGGGGTTGCCAAGCTTCCAAGAAATAACAAGTTTCCGAAATACCAGCAAATATTTTTTCACCCAATCTTGATGATACTTAGTGGTAATGATCGGTACACAAGTCCCACTTGACTCACCAAATTTTCTTCTTCTAGGTTGAAGCGTTCGAATACAGTAGCAGTTTATATTTTTAGGTTTCCCAGTGTTCTCTCCTATATAGATAGATGAATTTGGAACTCTAAATCCAACATGGTTTGTACTAGCTCTTTGAAACTTGACAAAAAAGTAGTTCTCAGTTTTGTCTCTATGATTTGTTTCCTCTTCAAGTAGCCCTAAGCAGAGACTGTGGAAAAGCACTTTCATTGAAAGGGGTTGCGAAGCTTCCAAGAAATTACGATTTTCTGAAATACCAGAAATATTTTTTTCACCCAATCTTGTTGATACGTGGTGGTAATGATCGGTACACAAATCCCACATGGCTCACCAAATTTTGTTCTTCTAGGTTGAAGCGTTCATTTACTGTAGCAGTTTTTATTTTTAGGTTTTCCTCTGTTCTCTCCTGATATAGATAGATGAATTTGGAACTCTAAATCCAATATGGTTTGTAGTAGCTTTTTGAAACTTGACAAAAAAAGGAGTTCTCAGTTTTGTGTTTATGGTTTGTTTCCCCTTCAAGTAGCTCTAGGCACAGACTGTGGAAAAGCACTTTCATTGAGAGGAGTTGCCAAGCTTCTATAAATAACGAGTTTCCGAAATACCAGCAAATATTTTTTCACCAAATCTTGATGGTACGTGGTGGTAATGACAAGTACACAAATCCCACTTGGCTCACCAAATTTTGTTCTTCTAGGTTGAAGCGTTCATTTACTGTAGCAGTTTTTATTTTTAGGTTTTCCTCTGTTCTCTCCTATATAGATAGATGAATTTGGAACTCTAAATCCAATATGGTTTGTAGTTGCTTTTAGAAACTTGACAAAAAAAACGAGTTCTCAGTTTTGTCTTTATGGTTTGTTTCCCCTTCAAGTAGCCCTAGGCACAGACTGTTGAAAAGCACCTTTATTGAGAGGGGTTGCCAAACTTCGAAGAAATAACGAGTTTCCGAAATACCAGCAAATATTTTTTCACCCAATCTTGATGATACTTGGTGGTCATGATCAGTACAGAAATCCCACTTGGCTAACCAAATTTATTCCGCTAGGTTGACGCGTTCGTCTACAATAGCAGTTTCTATTCTTAGGTTTCACTCTGTTCTCTCCTATGTAGATAGATGAATTCTGAACTCAAAATCCAACATGGTTTGTAGTAGCTCTTTGAAACTTGACAAAATAAAGGAGTTCTCAGTTTGTTCTCTTTAATTTGTTTACTCTTCAAGGAACCCGAAGAAGAGACAGTGGAA
Source organism: Callospermophilus lateralis (assembly GCF_048772815.1). NCBI lineage: Eukaryota > Metazoa > Chordata > Mammalia > Rodentia > Sciuridae > Callospermophilus > Callospermophilus lateralis. The sequence continues at coordinate 7,891 of NW_027518095.1, forward strand.
AAGCACTTTCATTGAAAGAGGTTGCCAAGCTTCCAAGAAATAACGAGTTTCCGAAATACCAGCAAATATTGTATCACCCAATCTTGATGATACGTGATGGTAATGACAAGTACACAAATCCCACATGGCTCACCAAATTTTGTTCTTCTAGGTTGAAGCGTTCGTTTCAAGTAGCAGTTTTTATTTTTAGGTTTCATTCTGTTCTCTCCTATATAGATAGATGAATTTGGAACTCTAAATCCAACATGGTTTCTAGTAGTTCTTTGAAACTTGACAAATAAAATAGTTCTCAGTTTTGTCTCTATGGTTTGTTTCCTCTTCAAGTAGCCCTAAGCAGAGACTGTGGAAAAGCACTTTCATTGAAAGGGTTGCCAAGCTTCCAATAAATTATGATTTTCCGTAATACCAGCAAATAATTTTTCACCCAATCTGGATGATAAATGGTGGTGATGACAAGTACACAAATCCCACTTGACTCACCAAATTTTGTTCTTCCAGGTTGAAGCGTTCGTTTACAGTAGCAGTTTATATTTTTTAGGTTTCACTCTGTTCTCTCCTATATAGATAGATGAATTTGGAACTCTAAATCCAACATGGTTTGTAGTAGCTCTTTGGAACTTGACAAAATAAAGGACTTCTCAGTTTTGTCTCTATGGTTTGTTTCCTCTTCAGTAGCCCAAGGCACAGACTGTGGAAAAGCAGTTTCATTGAGAGGGGTTGCAAAGCTTCTAAGAAATAACGAGTTTCCGAAATACCAGCAAATATTTTTTCACCCAATTTTGATGATACTTGGTGGTAATGATCAGGACACAAATCCCACTTGGCTCACCAAATTCTGTTATTCTAGGTTGAAGCGTTCGTCTACAGTAGTCGTTTTTATATTTAGGTTTCCCTCTGTTCTCTCCTATATAGATAGATGAATTTGGAACTCTAAATCCAACATGGTTTGTAGTAGCTCTTTGAAACTTGACAAAAAAAAAGTAGTTCTCAGTTTTGACTCTATGGATTGTTTTTTCTTCAAGTAGCCCTAAGCAGAGACTGTAGAAAAGCACTTTCATTAAAAGGGGTTGCCAAGCTTCCAATAAATTACGAGTTTCCGAAATACCAGCAAATATGTTTTCACCCAATCTTGATGATACGTGGTGGTAATGACAAGTACACAAATCCCACTTGGCTAACCAAATTTTGTTCTTCTTGGTGGAAGAGTTCGTTTACAGTTGCAGTTTTTATTTTTGGTTTCACTCTGTTCTTTCCTATATAGATAGATGAATTTGGAACTCTAAATCCAACATGGTTTGTAGTACCTCTTTGAAACTTGACACAATAAAGTAGTTCTCAGTTTTGTCTCTATGGTTCGTTTCCTCTTCAAGTAGCCCTAAGCAGAGACTGTGGAAAAGCACTTTAATTCAAAGGGGTTGCCAAGGTTCCAACAAATAACGAGTTTCCGAAATACCAGCAAATATTTTTTCACCCAAACTTGATGATACTTGGTGGTAATTATGGGTACACAAATCCCACTTGACTCACCAAATTTTGTTCTTCCAGGTTGAAGCGTTCTTTTACAGTAGCAGTTTATATTTTTAGGTTTCACTCTGTTCTCTCCTATATAGATATATGAATTTGGAACTCTAAATCCAACATGGTTTGTAGTAGCTCTTTGAAACTTGACAAAATAAAGGAATTCTAAGTTTTGTCTCTATTATTTGTTTCCTCTTCAAGTAGCCCTAAGCAGAAACTGTGGAAAAGCACTTTCATTGAAAGGGGTTGCCAAGCTTCCAAGAAATTACGAGTTTCCGAAATACCAGCAAATATTTTTTCACCCAATCTTGATGATACTTGGTGGTAATGATCAGTACACAAATCCCACTGGGCTCACCAAATTTTGTTCTTCTAGGTTGAAGTGTTCGTCTACAGCAGCAGTTTTTATGTTTAGGTTTCACTCTGTTCTCTCCTATATAGATAGATGAATTTGGAACTCTAAATCCAACAAGGTTAGTAGTAGCTCTTTGAAACTTGACATAATAAAGGAGTTCTCAGGTTTGTCTCTATAATTTGTTTCCTCTTCAAGTAGCCCTAAGCAGAGACTGTGGAAATGCACTTTCATTGAAAGGGGTTGCCAAGCTTCCAAGAAATTATGAGTTTCCGAAATACCAGCAAATATTTTTTCACCCAATCTGGATGATACGTGGTCGTAATGACAAGGACACAAATCCCACTTTTCCCAGCATATTTTGTTCTTCTAGGTCGAAGCATTCTTTTACAGTAGCAGTTTATATTTTTAGGTTTCCCTCTGTTCTCTCCTATATAGATAGATGAATTTGGAACTCTATCTCCAACATGGTTTGTAGTAGCCCTTTGAAACTTGACAAAATAAAGGAGTTCTCAGTTTTGTCTCTATGGTTGTTTCCTCTTCAAGTAGCCCTAGGCACAGACTGTGGAAAAGCACTTTCATTGAGAGGGGATGCCAAGCTTCTAAGAATTAACGAGTTTCCGAAATACCAGCAAATATTTTTTCACCCAATCTTGATGATACTTGGTGGTAATGATCAGTACACAAATCCCACTTGGCTCACAAAATTTTGTTCTTCTAGGTTGAAGCGTTCGTCTACAGTATTCGTTTTTATATTTAGGTTTTCCTCTGCTCTCTCCTATATAGATGGATCAATTTGGAACTCTAAGTCCAACATGGTTTGCAGTAGCTTTTTGAAACTTGACAAAAAAAAAGTAGATCTCAGTTTTGTCTCTACGGTTTGTTTTTTCTTCAAGTAGCCCTAAGCAGAGACTGTGGAAAAGCAATTTAATTATAAGGGGTTGCCAAGCATCCAATAAATTACTAGTTTCTGAAATACCAGCAAATATTTTTTCACCCAATCTTGATGATACGTGTCCTTAATGACAAGTACAGAAATCCCACTTGGCTCACCAAATTTTGTTCTTCTAGGTGGAAGCGTTTGTTTACACTAGCAGTTTTTATTTTTGGTTTCACTCTGTTCTCTACTATATAGATTGATGAAATTGGAACTCTAAATCCAACATGGTTTGTAGTAGCTCTTTGAAACTTGACAAAATAAAGGAGTTCTCAGTTTTGTCTCTATGGTTTGTTTCCTCTTCAAGTAGCCCTAGGCACAGACTTTGGAAAAGCACATTCATTGAGATTGGTTGACAAGCTTCTAAAAAATAACGAGTTTCCGAAATACCAGCAAATATTTTTTCACCCAATCTGGATGATACGTGGTCGTAAGGACAAGGACACAAATCCCACTTGGCCCACCAAATTTTGTTCTTCTAGGTTGAAGCAATCGTTTACAGTAGCAGTTTATATTTTAGGTTTCCCTCTGTTCTCTCCTATTTAGATAGATGAATTTGGAACTCTAAATCCAACATGGTTTGTAGTCGCTCTTTGAATCTTGACAAAATAAAGGAGTTCTCAGTTTTGTCTCTATGGTTTGTTTCCTCTTCAAGTAGCCCTAAGCAGAGACTTTTGAAAAGCACTTTAATTGAAAGGGGTTGCCAAGCTTCCAAAAAATAAGGAGTTTCCGAAATACCAGCAAATATTTTTTCACCCAAACTTGATGATACATGGTGGTAATGATGGGTACACAAATCCCACTTGACTCACCAAATTTTGTTCTTCTAGGTTAAAGCGTTCTTTTACAGTAGAAGTTTATATTTTTAGGTTTCACTCTCTTATCTCCTATATAGATAGATGAATTTGGAACTCTAAATCCAACATGGTTTGTAGTAGCTCTTTGAAACTTGACAAAAAAAAGTAGTTCTCAGTTTTGTCTCTATGGTTTGTTTTTTCTTCAAGCAGCCCTAAGCAGAGACTTTTGAAAAGCACTTTAATTGAAAGGGGTTGCCAAGCTTCCAACAAATAACGAGTTTCCGAAATGCCAGCAAATATTTTTTCACCCAATCTTGACGATACGTGGTCGTAATGACATGTACACAAATCCCACTTGGGTCACCAAATTTTGTTCTTCTAGGTGGAAGCGTTCGTTTACAATTGCAGTTTTTTATTTTTGGTTTCACTCTGTTCTCTCCTATATAGATAGATGAATTTGGAACTCTAAATCCAACATGGTTTGTAGTAGCTCTTTGAAACTTGACAAAAAATAATAGTTCTCAGTTTTGTCTCTAGCATTTGTTTCCTCTTCAAGTAGCCCTAAGCAGTGACTGTGGAAAAGCACTTTCATTTAAAGCGGTTGCCAAGCTTCCAAGAAATTACGATTTTCCAAAATATTAGCAAATATTTCTTCAGCCAATCTTGATGATACGTGGTGGTAATGATCAGTACACAAATCCCACTTGGCTCACCAAATTGTGTTCTTCTAGGTTGAAGCGTTCGTCTACAGTAGTCGTTTTTATATTTAGTTTTCACTCTGTTCTCTCCTATATAGATAGATGAATTTGGAACGCTAAATCCACATGGTTTGTAGTAGCTCTTTGAAACTTGACAAAATAATGGACTTCTCAGTTTTGTCTCTATGGTTGTTTCCTCTTCAAGTAGCCCTAGGCACAGACTGTGGAAAAGCACTTTCATTGAGAGGGGTTGCCAAGCTTCCAAAAAATAACGAGTTCCCGAAATACCCGCAAATATTTTTTCACCCAATCTTGATGATACTTGGTGGTAATGATCGGTACGCAAGTCCCACTTGACTCACCAAATTTTGTTCTTGTAGGTTGAAGCGTTCTTTTACAGTAGCAGTTTATATTTTTAGGTTTCCCTCTGTTCTCTCCTATATAGATAGATGAATTTGGAACTCTAAATCCAACATGGTTTGTAGTAGCTCTTTGAAACTTGACAAAATAAAGGAATTCTAAATTTTGTCTCTATTATTTGTTTCCTCTTCAAGTAGCCCTAAGCAGAAACTGTGGAAATGCACTTTCATTTAAAGGGGTTGCCAAGCTTCCAAGAAATTACGAGTTTCCGAAATACCAGCTAATATTTTTTCACACAATCTTGATAATACGTGGTGGTAATGATCGGAACACAAATCCCACTTGGCTCACCAAATTCTGTTATTCTAGGTTGAAGCGTTCGTCTACAGTAGTCGTTTTTATATTTAGGTTTCCCTCTGTTCTCTCCTATATAGATAGATGAATTTGGAACTCTAAATCCAACATGGTTTGTAGTAGCTCTTTGAAACTTGACAAAAAAAAAGTAGTTCTCAGTTTTGTCTCTATAGTTTGTTTTTTAATCAAGGAGCCCTAAGCAGAGTCTGTGGAAAAGCACTTTAATTAAAAGGGGTTGCCAAGCTTCCAAGAAATTACGAGTTTCCGAAATACCAGCAAATATTTTTTCACCCAATCTTGATGATACTTGGTGGTAATGATCGGTACAAAAATCCCACTTGGCTCACCAAATTTGTTCTTCTAGGTGTAGCGTTCTTTTACAGTAGCAGTTAATATTTTCAGGTTTCACTCTGTTCTCTCCTATATAGATAGATGAATTTGGAACTCTAAATCCAACATGGTTTGTAGTAGCTCCTTGAAACTTGACAAAAAAAAGTAGTTCTCAGATTTGTCTCTATGGTTTCTTTCCTCTTCAAGTAGCCCTAACCAGAAACTGTGAAAAGCACTTTCATTGAAAGGGGTTGCCAAGATTCCAAGAAATACCGAGTTTCCGAAATACCAGCAAATATTTTTTCACCCAATCTTGATGATACGTGGTGGTAATGATCAGTACAAAAAACCCACTTGGCTCACCAAATTTTGTTCTTCTAGGTTGAAGTGTTGGTTTACAGTAGCAGTTTTTATTTTTAGGTTTCCCTCTGTTCTCTCATTTATAGATAGATGAATTTGGAACTCTTAATCCAACATGGTTTGTAGTATCACTTTGAAACTTGACAAAAAAAAAGTAGTTCTCAGTTTTGACTCTATGGATTGTTTTTTCTTCAAGTAGCCCTAAGCAGAGAGTGGAAAAGCACTTTCATTAAAAGGGGTTGCCAAGCTTCCAATAAATTACGAGTTTCCGAAATACCAGCAAATATGTTTTCACCCAATCTTGATGATACGTGGTGGTAATGACAAGTACACAAATCCCAGTTGGCTCACCAAATTTTGTTCTTCTTGGTGGAAGAGTTCGTTTACAGTTGCAGTTTTTATTTTTGGTTTCACTCTGTTCTTTCCTATATAGATAGATGAATTTGGAACTCTAAATCCAACATGGTTTGTAGTACCTCTTTGAAACTTGACACAATTAAGTAGTTCTCAGTTTTGTCTCTATGGTTCGTTTCCTCTTCAAGTAGCCCTAAGCAGAGACTGTGGAAAAGCACTTTAATTGAAAGGGGTTGCCAAGCTTCCAACAAATAACGAGTTCCGAAATACCAGCAAATATTTTTTCACCCAATCTTGATGATACTTGGTGGTAATGATCAGTACACAAATCCCACTGGGCTCACCAAATTTTGTTCTTCTAGGTTGAAGTGTTCGTCTACAGCAGCAGTTTATATTTTTAGGTTTCACTCTGTTCTCTCATATATAGATAGATGAATTTGGAACTCTAAATCCAACATGGTTTGTAGTAGCTCTTTGAAACTTGACAAAAAAAAAAGTAGTTCTCAGTTTTCTCTCCATGGTTTGTTTTTTCTTCAAGTAGCCCTAAGCAGAGACTGTGGAAAAGCACTTTCATTAAAAGGGCTTGCCAAGCTTCCAATAAATTACGAGTTTCCGAAATACCAGCAAATATTTTTTCACCTAATCTTGATGATACGTGGTGGTAATGACAAGTACACAAATCCCACTTGGGCTAACCAAATTTTGTTCTTCTAGGTGGAAGCGTTCGTTTACAGTTGCAGTTTTTATTTTTGGTTTCACTCTGTTCTCTGCTATATAGATAGATGAAATTGGAACTCTAAATCCAACATGGTTTGTAGTAGCTCTTTGAAACTTGACAAAATAAAGGAGTTCTCAGTTTTGTCTCTATGGTTTGTTTCCTCTTCAAGTAGCCCTAAGCAGAAACTGTGGAAATGCACTTTCATTTAAAGGGGTTGCCAAGCTTCCAAGAAATTACGAGTTTCCGAAATACCAGCTAATATTTTTTCACACAATCTTGATAATACGTGGTGGTAATGATCGGTACACAAATCCCACTTGGCTCACCAAATTCTGTTATTCTAGGTTGAAGCGTTCGTCTACAGTAGTCGTTTTTATATTTAGGTTTCCCTCTGTTCTCTCCTATATAGATAGATGAATTTGGAACTCTAAATCCAACATGGTTTGTAGTAGCTCTTTGAAACTTGACAAAAAAAAAGTAGTTCTCAGTTTTGTCTCTATAGTTTGTTTTTTAATCAAGGAGCCCTAAGCAGAGTCTGTGGAAAAGCACTTTAATTAAAAGGGGTTGCCAAGCTTCCAAGAACTTACGAGTTTCCGAAATACCAGCAAATATTTTTTCACCCAATCTTGATGATACTTGGTGGTAATGATCGGTACAAAAATCCCACTTGGCTCACCAAATTTTGTTCTTCTAGGTGTAGCGTTCTTTTACAGTAGCAGTTAATATTTTCAGGATTCACTCTGTTCTCTCCTATATAGATAGATGAATTTGGAACTCTAAATCCAACATGGTTTGTAGTAGCTCCTTGAAACTTGACAAAAAAAAGTAGTTCTCAGATTTGTCTCTATGGTTTCTTTCCTCTTCAAGTAGCCCTAACCAGAAACTGTGGAAAAGCACTTTCATTGAAAGGGGTTGCCAAGATTCCAAGAAATTACGAGTTTCCGAAATACCAGCAAATATTTTTTCACCCAATCTTGATGATACGTGGTGGTAATGATCAGTACAAAAAAACCCACTTGGCTCACCAAATTTTGTTCTTCTAGGTTGAAGTGTTGGTTTACAGTAGCAGTTTTTATTTTTAGGTTTCCCTCTGTTCTCTCATATATAGATAGATGAATTTGGAACTCTTAATCCAACATGGTTTGTAGTAGCACTTTGAAACTTGACAAAAAAAAAGTAGTTCTCAGTTTTGATTCTATGGATTGTTTTTTCTTCAAGTAGCCCTAAGCAGAGACTGTGGAAAAGCACTTTCATTAAAAGGGGTTGCCAAGCTTCCAATAAATTACGAGTTTCCGAAATACCAGCAAATATGTTTTCACCCAATCTTGATGATACGTGGTGGTAATGACAAGTAAACAAATCCCACTTGGCTCACCAAATTTTGTTCTTCTTGGTGGAAGAGTTCGTTTACAGTTGCAGTTTTTTATTTTTGGTTTCACTCTGTTCTTTCCTATATAGATAGATGAATTTGGAACTCTAAATCCAACATGGTTTGTAGTACCTCTTTGAAACTTGACACAATAAAGTAGTTCTCAGTTTTGTCTCTATGGTTCGTTTCCTCTTCAAGTAGCCCTAAGCAGAGACTGTGGAAAAGCACTTTAATTGAAAGGGGTTGCCAAGCTTCCAACAAATAACGAGTTTCCGAAATACCAGCAAATATTTTTTCACCCAATCTTGATGATACTTGGTGGTAATGATCAGTACACAAATCCCACTGGGCTCACCAAATTTTGTTCTTCTAGGTTGAAGTGTTCGTCTACAGCAGCAGTTTATATTTTTAGGTTTCACTCTGTTCTCTCATATATAGATAGATGAATTTGGAACTCTAAATCCAACATGGTTTGTAGTAGCTCTTTGAAACTTGGACAAAAAAAAAAGTAGTTCTCAGTTTTTCTCTCCATGGTTTGTTTTTTCTTCAAGTAGCCCTAAGCAGAGACTGTGGAAAAGCACTTTCATTAAAAGGGGTTGCCAAGCTTCCAATAAATTACGAGTTTCCGAAATACCAGCAAATATTTTTTCACCCAATCTTGATGATACGTGGTGGTAATGACAAGTACACAAATCCCACTTGGCTCACCAAATTTTGTTCTTCTAGGTGGAAGCGTTCGTTTACAGTTGCAGTTTTTATTTTTGGTTTCACTCTGTTCTCTGCTATATAGATAGATGAAATTGGAACCCTAAATCCAACATGGTTTGTAGTAGCTCTTTGAAACTTGACAAAATAAAGGAGTTCTCAGTTTTGTCTCTATGGTTTGTTTCCTCTTCAAGTAGCCCTAGGCACAGACTTTGGAAAAGCACATTCATTGAGAGGGGTTGCCAAGCTTCTAAGAAATAACGAGTTTCCGAAATACCAGCAAATATTTTTTCACCCAATCTTGATGATACTTGGTGGTAATGATCAGTAAACAAATCCCACTTGGCTCACCAAATTTTGTTCTTCTAGGTTGAAGCGTTCGTCTACAGTAGTCGTTTTTATATTTAGGTTTCCCTCTGTTCTCTCCCTATATAGATAGATGAATTTGGAACTCTAAATCCAACATGGTTTGTAGTAGCTCTTTGAAACTTGACAAAAAATAATAGTTCTCAGTTTTGTCTCTAGCATTTGTTTCCTCTTCAAGTAGCCCTAAGCAGTGACTGTGGAAAAGCACTTTCATTTAAAGCGGTTGCCAAGCTTCCAAGAAATTACGATTTTCCAAAATATTAGCAAATATTTCTTCAGCCATCTTGATGATACGTGGTGGTAATGATCAGTACACAAATCCCACTTGGCTCACCAAATTGTGTTCTTCTAGGTTGAAGCGTTCGTCTACAGTAGTCGTTTTTATATTTAGTTTTCACTCTGTTCTCTCCTATATAGATAGATGAATTTGGAACGCTAAATCCACATGGTTTGTAGTAGCTCTTTGAAACTTGACAAAATAATGGACTTCTGAGTTTTGTCTCTATGGTTGTTTCCTCTTCAAGTAGCCCTAGGCACAGACTGTGGAAAAGCACTTTCATTGAGAGGGGTTGCCAAGCTTCCAAAAATAACGAGTTCCCGAAATACCCGCAAATATTTTTTCACCCAATCTTGATGATACTTGGTGGTAATGATCGGTACGCAAGTCCCACTTGACTCACCAAATTTTGTTCTTGTAGGTTGAAGCGTTCTTTTACAGTAGCAGTTTATATTTTTAGGTTTCCCTCTGTTCTCTCCTATATAGATAGATGAATTTGGAACTCTAAATCCAACATGGTTTGTAGTAGCTCTTTGAAACTTGACAAAATAAAGGAATTCTAAATTTTGTCTCTATTATTTGTTTCCTCTTCAAGTAGCCCTAAGCAGAAACTGTGGAAATGCACTTTCATTTAAAGGGTTGCCAAGCTTCCAAGAAATTACGAGTTTCCGAAATACCAGCTAATATTTTTTCACACAATCTTGATAATACGTGGTGGTAATGATCGGAACACAAATCCCACTTGGCTCACCAAATTCTGTTATTCTAGGTTGAAGCGTTCGTCTACAGTAGTCGTTTTTATATTTAGGTTTCCCTCTGTTCTCTCCTATATAGATAGATGAATTTGGAACTCTAAATCCAACATGGTTTGTAGTAGCTCTTTGAAACTTGACAAAAAAAAAGTAGTTCTCAGTTTTGTCTCTATAGTTTGTTTTTTAATCAAGGAGCCCTAAGCAGAGTCTGTGGAAAAGCACTTTAATTAAAAGGGGTTGCCAAGCTTCCAAGAAATTACGAGTTTCCGAAATACCAGCAAATATTTTTTCACCCAATCTTGATGATACTTGGTGGTAATGATAGGTACAAAAATCCCACTTGGCTCACCAAATTTTGTTCTTCTAGGTGTAGCGTTCTTTTACAGTAGCAGTTAATATTTTCAGGTTTCACTCTGTTCTCTCCTATATAGATAGATGAATTTGGAACTCTAAATCCAACATGGTTTGTAGTAGCTCCTTGAAACTTGACAAAAAAAAGTAGTTCTCAGATTTGTCTCTATGGTTTCTTTCCTCTTCAAGTAGCCCTAACCAGAAACTGTGGAAAAGCACTTTCATTGAAAGGGGTTGCCAAGATTCCAAGAAATACCGAGTTTCCGAAATACCAGCAAATATTTTTTCACCCAATCTTGATGATACGTGGTGGTAATGATCAGTACAAAAAACCCACTTGGCTCACCAAATTTTGTTCTTCTAGGTTGAAGTGTTGGTTTACAGTAGCAGTTTTTATTTTTAGGTTTCCCTCTGTTCTCTCATATATAGATAGATGAATTTGGAACTCTTAATCCAACATGGTTTGTAGTAGCACTTTGAAACTTGACAAAAAAAAGTAGTTCTCAGTTTTGACTCTATGGATTGTTTTTTCTTCAAGTAGCCCTAAGCAGAGACTGTGGAAAAGCACTTTAATTGAAAGGGGTTGCCAAGGTTGCAACAAATAACGAGTTTCCGAAATACCAGCAAATATTTTTTCACCCAAACTTGATGATACTTGGTGGTAATTATGGGTACACAAATCCCACTTGACTCACCAAATTTTGTTCTTCCAGGTTGAAGCGTTCTTTTACAGTAGCAGTTTATATTTTTAGGTTTCACTCTGTTCTCTCCTATATAGATATATGAATTTGGAACTCTAAATCCAACATGGTTTGTAGTAGCTCTTTGAAACTTGACAAAATAAAGGAATTCTAAGTTTTGTCTCTATTATTTGTTTCCTCTTCAAGTAGCCCTAAGCAGAAACTGTGGAAAAGCACTTTCATTGAAAGGGGTTGCCAAGCTTCCAAGAAATTACGAGTTTCCGAAATACCAGCAAATATTTTTTCACCCAATCTTGATGATACTTGGTGGTAATGATCAGTACACAAATCCCACTGGGCTCACCAAATTTTGTTCTTCTAGGTTGAAGTGTTCGTCTACAGCAGCAGTTTTTATGTTTAGGTTTCACTCTGTTCTCTCCTATATAGATAGATGAATTTGGAACTCTAAATCCAACAAGGTTAGTAGTAGCTCTTTGAAACTTGACATAATAAAGGAGTTCTCAGGTTTGTCTCTATAATTTGTTTCCTCTTCAAGTAGCCCTAAGCAGAGACTGTGGAAATGCACTTTCATTGAAAGGGGTTGCCAAGCTTCCAAGAAATTATGAGTTTCCGAAATACCAGCATATATTTTTTCACCCAATGTGGATGATACGTGGTCGTAATGACAAGGACACAAATCCCACTTTTCCCACCATATTTTGTTCTTCTAGGTTGAAGCATTCTTTTACAGTAGCAGTTTATATTTTTAGGTTTCCCTCTGTTCTCTCCTATATAGATAGATGAATTTGGAACTCTATCTCCAACATGGTTTGTAGTAGCCCTTTGAAACTTGACAAAATAAAGGAGTTCTCAGTTTTGTCTCTATGGTTGTTTCCTCTTCAAGTAGCCCTAGGCACAGACTGTGGAAAAGCACTTTCATTGAGAGGGGATGCCAAGCTTCTAAGAATTAACGAGTTTCCGAAATACCAGCAAATATTTTTTCACCCAATCTTGATGATACTTGGTGGTAATGATCAGTACACAAATCCCACTTGGCTCACAAAATTTTGTTCTTCTAGGTTGAAGCGTTCATCTACAGTATTCGTTTTTATATTTAGGTTTTCCTCTGCTCTCTCCTATATAGATAGATCAATTTGGAACTTTAAGTCCAACATGGTTTGCAGTAGCTTTTTGAAACTTGACAAAAAAAAGTAGATCTCAGTTTTGTGTCTACGGTTTGTTTTTTCTTCAAGTAGCCCTAAGCAGAGACTGTGGAAAAGCAATTTCATTATAAGGGGTTGCCAAGCATCCAATAAATTACTAGTTTCTGAAATACCAGCAAATATTTTTTCACCCAATCTTGATGATACGTGTCCTTAATGACAAGTACAGAAATCCCACTTGGCTCACCAAATTTTGTTCTTCTAGGTGGAAGCGTTTGTTTACACTAGCAGTTTTTATTTTTGGTTTCACTCTGTTCTCTACTATATAGATTGATGAAATTGGAACTCTAAATCCAACATGGTTTGTAGTAGCTCTTTGAAACTTGACAAAATAAAGGAGTTCTCAGTTTTGTCTCTATGGTTTGTTTCCTCTTCAAGTAGCCCTAGGCAAAGACTTTGGAAAAGCACATTCATTGAGATTGGTTGCCAAGCTTCTAAGAAATAACGAGTTTCCGAAATACCAGCAAATATTTTTTCACCCAATCTGGATGATACGTGGTCGTAAGGACAAGGACACAAATCCCACTTGGCCCACCGAATTTTGTTCTTCTAGGTTGAAGCAATCGCTTACAGTAGCAGTTTATATTTTTAGGTTTCCCTCTGTTCTCTCCTATTTAGATAGATGAATTTGGAACTCTAAATCCAACATGGTTTGTAGTCGCTCTTTGAATCTTGACAAAATAAAGGAGTTCTCAGTTTTGTCTCTATGGTTTGTTTCCTCTTCAAGTAGCCCTAAGCAGAGACTTTTGAAAAGCACTTTAATTGAAAGGGGTTGCCAAGCTTCCAAAAAATAATGAGTTTCCGAAATACCAGCAAATATTTTTTCACCCAAACTTGATGATACATGGTGGTAATGATGGGTACACAAATCCCACTTGACTCACCAAATTTTGTTCTTCTAGGTTAAAGCGTTCTTTTACAGTAGCAGTTTATATTTTTAGGTTTCACTCTCTTATCTCCTATATAGATAGATGAATTTGGAACTCTAAATCCAACATGGTTTGTAGTAGCTCTTTGAAACTTGACAAAAAAAAGTAGTTCTCAGTTTTGTCTCTATGGTTTGTTTTTTCTTCAAGCAGCCCTAAGCAGAGACTTTTGAAAAGCACTTTAATTGAAAGGGGTTGCCAAGCTTCCAACAAATAACGAGTTTCCGAAATGCCAGCAAATATTTTTTCACCCAATCTTGATGATACGTGGTCGTAATGACATGTACACAAATCCCACTTGGGTCACCAAATTTTGTTCTTCTAGGTGGAAGCGTTCGTTTACAATTGCAGTTTTTTATTTTTGGTTTCACTCTGTTCTCTCCTATATAGATAGATGAATTTGGAACTCTAAATCCAACATGGTTTGTAGTAGCTCTTTGAAACTTGACAAAAAATAATAGTTCTCAGTTTTGTCTCTAGCATTTGTTTCCTCTTCAAGTAGCCCTAAGCAGTGACTGTGGAAAAGCACTTTCATTTAAAGCGGTTGCCAAGCTTCCAAGAAATTACGATTTTCCAAAATATTAGCAAATATTTCTTCAGCCAATCTTGATGATACGTGGTGGTAATGATCAGTACACAAATCCCACTTGGCTCACCAAATTGTGTTCTTCTAGGTTGTAGCGTTCGTCTACAGTAGTCGTTTTTATATTTAGTTTTCACTCTGTTCTCTCCTATATAGATAGATGAATTTGGAACGCTAAATCCACATGGTTTGTAGTAGCTCTTTGAAACTTGACAAAATAATGGACTTCTCAGTTTTGTCTCTATGGTTGTTTCCTCTTCAAGTAGCCCTAGGCACAGACTGTGGAAAAGCACTTTCATTGAGAGGGGTTGCCAATCTTCCAAAAAATAACGAGTTCCCGAAATACCCGCAAATATTTTTTCACCCAATCTTGATGATACTTGGTGGTAATGATCGGTATGCAAGTCCCACTTGACTCACCAAATTTTGTTCTTGTAGGTTGAAGCGTTCTTTTACAGTAGCAGTTTATATTTTTAGGTTTCCCTCTGTTCTCTCCTATATAGATAGATGAATTTGGAACTCTAAATCCAACATGGTTTGTAGTAGCTCTTTGAAACTTGACAAAATAAAGGAATTCTAAATTTTGTCTCTATTATTTGTTTCCTCTTCAAGTAGCCCTAAGCAGAAACTGTGGAAATGCACTTTCATTTAAAGGGTTGCCAAGCTTCCAAGAAATTACGAGTTTCCGAAATACCAGCTAATATTTTTTCACACAATCTTGATAATACGTGGTGGTAATGATCGGAACACAAATCCCACTTGGCTCACCAAATTCTGTTATTCTAGGTTGAAGCGTTCGTCTACAGTAGTCGTTTTTATATTTAGGTTTCCCTCTGTTCTCTCCTATATAGATAGATGAATTTGGAACTCTAAATCCAACATGGTTTGTAGTAGCTCTTTGAAACTTGACAAAAAAAAAGTAGTTCTCAGTTTTGTCTCTATAGTTTGTTTTTTAATCAAGGAGCCCTAAGCAGAGTCTGTGGAAAAGCACTTTAATTAAAAGGGGTTGCCAAGCTTCCAAGAAATTACGAGTTTCCGAAATACCAGCAAATATTTTTTCACCCAATCTTGATGATACTTGGTGGTAATGATAGGTACAAAAATCCCACTTGGCTCACCAAATTTTGTTCTTCTAGGTGTAGCGTTCTTTTACAGTAGCAGTTAATATTTTCAGGTTTCACTCTGTTCTCTCCTATATAGATAGATGAATTTGGAACTCTAAATCCAACATGGTTTGTAGTAGCTCCTTGAAACTTGACAAAAAAAAGTAGTTCTCAGATTTGTCTCTATGGTTTCTTTCCTCTTCAAGTAGCCCTAACCAGAAACTGTGGAAAAGCACTTTCATTGAAAGGGGTTGCCAAGATTCCAAGAAATACCGAGTTTCCGAAATACCAGCAAATATTTTTTCACCCAATCTTGATGATACGTGGTGGTAATGATCAGTACAAAAAACCCACTTGGCTCACCAAATTTTGTTCTTCTAGGTTGAAGTGTTGGTTTACAGTAGCAGTTTTTATTTTTAGGTTTCCCTCTGTTCTCTCATATATAGATAGATGAATTTGGAACTCTTAATCCAACATGGTTTGTAGTAGCACTTTGAAACTTGACAAAAAAAAAGTAGTTCTCAGTTTTGACTCTATGGATTGTTTTTTCTTCAAGTAGCCCTAAGCAGAGACTGTGGAAAAGCACTTTAATTGAAAGGGGTTGCCAAGGTTGCAACAAATAACGAGTTTCCGAAATACCAGCAAATATTTTTTCACCCAAACTTGATGATACTTGGTGGTAATTATGGGTACACAAATCCCACTTGACTCACCAAATTTTGTTCTTCCAGGTTGAAGCGTTCTTTTACAGTAGCAGTTTATATTTTTAGGTTTCACTCTGTTCTCTCCTATATAGATATATGAATTTGGAACTCTAAATCCAACATGGTTTGTAGTAGCTCTTTGAAACTTGACAAAATAAAGGAATTCTAAGTTTTGTCTCTATTATTTGTTTCCTCTTCAAGTAGCCCTAAGCAGAAACTGTGGAAAAGCACTTTCATTGAAAGGGGTTGCCAAGCTTCCAAGAAATTACGAGTTTCCGAAATACCAGCAAATATTTTTTCACCCAATCTTGATGATACTTGGTGGTAATGATCAGTACACAAATCCCACTGGGCTCACCAAATTTTGTTCTTCTAGGTTGACGTGTTCGTCTACAGCAGCAGTTTTTATGTTTAGGTTTCACTCTGTTCTCTCCTATATAGATAGATGAATTTGGAACTCTAAATCCAACAAGGTTAGTAGTAGCTCTTTGAAACTTGACATAATAAAGGAGTTCTCAGGTTTGTCTCTATAATTTGTTTCCTCTTCAAGTAGCCCTAAGCAGAGACTGTGGAAATGCACTTTCATTGAAAGGGGTTGCCAAGCTTCCAAGAAATTATGAGTTTCCGAAATACCAGCATATATTTTTAAACCCAATCTGGATGATACGTGGTCGTAATGACAAGGACACAAATCCCACTTTTCCCACCATATTTTGTTCTTCTAGGTTGAAGCATTCTTTTACAGTAGCAGTTTATATTTTTAGGTTTCCCTCGGTTCTCTCCTATATAGATAGATGAATTTGGAACTCTATCTCCAACATGGTTTGTAGTAGCCCTTTGAAACTTGACAAAATAAAGGAGTTCTCAGTTTTGTCTCTATGGTTGTTTCCTCTTCAAGTAGCCCTAGGCACAGACTGTGGAAAAGCACTTTCATTGAGAGGGGATGCCAAGCTTCTAAGAATTAACGAGTTTCCGAAATACCAGCAAATATTTTTTCACCCAATCTTGATGATACTTGGTGGTAATGATCAGTACACAAATCCCACTTGGCTCTCAAAATTTTGTTCTTCTAGGTTGAAGCGTTCATCTACAGTATTCGTTTTTATATTTAGGTTTTCCTCTGCTCTCTCCTATATAGATAGATCAATTTGGAACTCTAAGTCCAACATGGTTTGCAGTAGCTTTTTGAAACTTGACAAAAAAAAGTAGATCTCAGTTTTGTGTCTACGGTTTGTTTTTTCTTCAAGTAGCCCTAAGCAGAGACTGTGGAAAAGCAATTTCATTATAAGGGGTTGCCAAGCATCCAATAAATTACTAGTTTCTGAAATACCAGCAAATATTTTTTCACCCAATCTTGATGATACGTGTCCTTAATGACAAGTACAGAAATCCCACTTGGCTCACCAAATTTTGTTCTTCTAGGTGGAAGCGTTTGTTTACACTAGCAGTTTTTATTTTTGGTTTCACTCTGTTCTCTACTATATAGATTGATGAAATTGGAACTCTAAATCCAACATGGTTTGTAGTAGCTCTTTGAAACTTGACAAAATAAAGGAGTTCTCAGTTTTGTCTCTATGGTTTGTTTCCTCTTCAAGTAGCCCTAGGCACAGACTTTGGAAAAGCACATTCATTGAGATTGGTTGCCAAGCTTCTAAGAAATAACGAGTTTCCGAAATACCAGCAAATATTTTTTCACCCAATCTGGATGATACGTGGTCGTAAGGACAAGGACACAAATCCCACTTGGCCCACCGAATTTTGTTCTTCTAGGTTGAAGCAATCGTTTACAGTAGCAGTTTATATTTTTAGGTTTCCCTCTGTTCTCTCCTATTTAGATAGATGAATTTGGAACTCTAAATCCAACATGGTTTGTAGTCGCTCTTTGAATCTTGACAAAATAAAGGAGTTCTCAGTTTTGTCTCTATGGTTTGTTTCCTCTTCAAGTAGCCCTAAGCAGAGACTTTTGAAAAGCACTTTAATTGAAAGGGGTTGCCAAGCTTCCAAAAAATAAGGAGTTTCCGAAATACCAGCAAATATTTTTTCACCCAAACTTGATGATACATGGTGGTAATGATGGGTACACAAATCCCACTTGACTCACCAAATTTTGTTCTTCTAGGTTAAAGCGTTCTTTTACAGTAGCAGTTTATATTTTTAGGTTTCACTCTCTTATCTCCTATATAGATAGATGAATTTGGAACTCTAAATCCAACATGGTTTGTAGTAGCTCTTTGAAACTTGACAAAAAAAAGTAGTTCTCAGTTTTGTCTCTATGGTTTGTTTTTTCTTCAAGCAGCCCTAAGCAGAGACTTTTGAAAAGCACTTTAATTCAAAGGGGTTGCCAAGCTTCCAACAAATAACGAGTTTCCGAAATGCCAGCAAATATTTTTTCACCCAATCTTGATGATACGTGGTCGTAATGACATGTATACAAATCCCACTTGGGTCACCAAATTTTGTTCTTCTAGGTGGAAGCGTTCGTTTACAATTGCAGTTTTTTATTTTTGGTTTCACTCGGTTCTCTCCTATATAGATAGATGAATTTGGAACTCTAAATCCACTTGGTTTGTAGTCGCTCTTTGAAACTTGACAAAATAAAGGAGTTCTCAGTTTTGTCTCTATGGTTTGTTTCCTCTTCAAGTAGCCCTAACAGAGACTGTGGAAAAGCACTTTCATTGAAAGGGGTTGCCAAGCTTCCAAGAAATAACGAGTTTCCGAAATACCAGCAAATATTTTTTCACCCAAACTTGATGATACTTGGTGGTAATGATCGGTACACAAATCCCACTTGACTCACCAAATTTTGTTCTTCTAGGTTGAAGCGTTCTTTTGCAATAGCAGTTTATATTTTTAGGTTTCACTCTGTTCTCTCATATATAGATAGATGAATTTGGAACTCTAAATCCAACATGGTTTGTAGTAGCTCTTTGAAACTTGACAAAAAAAAAAGTAGTTCTCAGTTTTCTCTCCATGGTTTGTTTTTTCTTCAAGTAGCCCTAAGCAGAGACTGTGGAAAAGCACTTTCATTAAAAGGGCTTGCCAAGCTTCCAATAAATTACGAGTTTCCGAAATACCAGCAAATATTTTTTCACCCAATCTTGATGATACGTGGTGGTAATGACAAGTACACAAATCCCACTTGGCTCACCAAATTTTGTTCTTCTAGGTGGAAGCGTTCGTTTACAGTTGCAGTTTTTATTTTTGGTTTCACTCTGTTCTCTGCTATATAGATAGATGAAATTGGAACTCTAAATCCAACATGGTTTGTAGTAGCTCTTTGAAACTTGACAAAATAAAGGAGTTCTCAGTTTTGTCTCTATGGTTTGTTTCCTCTTCAAGTAGCCCTAGGCACAGACTTTGGAAAAGCACATTCATTGAGAGGGGTTGCCAAGCTTCTAAGATATAACGAGTTTCCGAAATACCAGCAAATATTTTTTCACCCAATCTTGATGATACTTGGTGGTAATGATCAGTAAACAAATCCCACTTGGCTCACCAAATTTTGTTCTTCTAGGTTGAAGCGTTCGTCTACAGTAGTCGTTTTTATATTTAGGTTTCCCTCTGTTCTCTCCTATATAGATAGATGAATTTGGAACTCTAAATCCAACATGGTTTGTAGTAGCTCTTTGAAACTTGACAAAAAATAATAGTTCTCAGTTTTGTCTCTAGCATTTGTTTCCTCTTCAAGTAGCCCTAAGCAGTGACTGTGGAAAAGCACTTTCATTTAAAGCGGTTGCCAAGCTTCCAAGAAATTACGATTTTCCAAAATATAGGCAAATATTTCTTCAGCCAATCTTGATGATACGTGGTGGTAATGATCAGTACACAAATCCCACTTGGCTCACCAAATTGTGTTCTTCTAGGTTGAAGCGTTCGTCTACAGTAGTCGTTTTTGTATTTAGTTTTCACTCTGTTCTCTCCTATATAGATAGATGAATTTGGAACGCTAAATCCACATGGTTTGTAGTAGCTCTTTGAAACTTGACAAAATAATGGACTTCTCAGTTTTGTCTCTATGGTTGTTTCCTCTTCAAGTAGCCCTAGGCACAGACTGTGGAAAAGCACTTTCATTGAGAGGGGTTGCCAAGCTTCCAAAAAATAACGAGTTCCCGAAATACCCGCAAATATTTTTTCACCCAATCTTGATGATACTTGGTGGTAATGATCGGTACGCAAGTCCCACTTGACTCACCAAATTTTGTTCTTGTAGGTTGAAGCGTTCTTTTACAGTAGCAGTTTATATTTTTAGGTTTCCCTCTGTTCTCTCCTATATAGATAGATGAATTTGGAACTCTAAATCCAACATGGTTTGTAGTAGCTCTTTGAAACTTGACAAAATAAAGGAATTCTAAATTTTGTCTCTATTATTTGTTTCCTCTTCAAGTAGCCCTAAGCAGAAACTGTGGAAATGCACTTTCATTTAAAGGGTTGCCAAGCTTCCAAGAAATTACGAGTTTCCGAAATACCAGCTAATATTTTTTCACACAATCTTGATAATACGTGGTGGTAATGATCAGAACACAAATCCCACTTGGCTCACCAAATTCTGTTATTCTAGGTTGAAGCGTTCGTCTACAGTAGTCGTTTTTATATTTAGGTTTCCCTCTGTTCTCTCCTATATAGATAGATGAATTTGGAACTCTAAATCCAACATGGTTTGTAGTAGCTCTTTGAAACTTGACAAAAAAAAAGTAGTTCTCAGTTTTGTCTCTATAGTTTGTTTTTTAATCAAGGAGCCCTAAGCAGAGTCTGTGGAAAAGCACTTTAATTAAAAGGGGTTGCCAAGCTTCCAAGAAATTACGAGTTTCCGAAATACCAGCAAATATTTTTTCACCCAATCTTGATGATACTTGGTGGTAATGATCGGTACAAAAATCCCACTTGGCTCACCAAATTTTGTTCTTCTAGGTGTAGCGTTCTTTTACAGTAGCAGTTAATATTTTCAGGGTTCACTCTGTTCTCTCCTATATAGATAGATGAATTTGGAACTCTAAATCCAACATGGTTTGTAGTAGCTCCTTGAAACTTGACAAAAAAAAGTAGTTCTCAGATTTGTCTCTATGGTTTCTTTCCTCTTCAAGTAGCCCTAACCAGAAACTGTGGAAAAGCACTTTCATTGAAAGGGGTTGCCAAGATTCCAAGAAATTACGAGTTTCCGAAATACCAGCAAATATTTTTTCACCCAATCTTGATGATACGTGGTGGTAATGATCAGTACAAAAAACCCACTTGGCTCACCAAATTTTGTTCTTCTAGGTTGAAGTGTTGGTTTACAGTAGGAGTTTTTATTTTTAGGTTTCCCTCTGTTCTCTCATATATAGATAGATGAATTTGGAACTCTTAATCCAACCTGGTTTGTAGTAGCACTTTGAAACTTGACAAAAAAAAAGTAGTTCTCAGTTTTGACTCTATGGATTGTTTTTTCTTCAAGTAGCCCTAAGCAGAGACTGTGGAAAAGCAATTTCATTAAAAGGGGTTGCCAAGCTTCCAATAAATTACGAGTTTCCGAAATACCAGCAAATATGTTTTCACCCAATCTTGATGATACGTGGTGGTAATGACAAGTACACAAATCCCACTTGGCTCACCAAATTTTGTTCTTCTTGGTGGAAGAGTTCGTTTACAGTTGCAGTTTTTATTTTTGGTTTCACTCTGTTCTTTCCTATATAGATAGATGAATTTGGAACTCTAAATCCAACATGGTTTGTAGTACCTCTTTGAAACTTGACACAATAAAGTAGTTCTCAGTTTTGTCTCTATGGTTCGTTTCCTCTTCAAGTAGCCCTATGCAGAGACTGTGGAAAAGCACTTTAATTGAAAGGGGTTGCCAAGGTTCCAACAAATAACGAGTTTCCGAAATACCAGCAAATATTTTTTCACCCAATCTTGATGATACTTGGTGGTAATGATCAGTACACAAATCCCACTGGGCTCACCAAATTTTGTTCTTCTAGGTTGAAGTGTTCGTCTACAGCAGCAGTTTTTATGTTTAGGTTTCACTCTGTTCTCTCCTATATAGATAGATGAATTTGGAACTCTAAATCCAACAAGGTTTGTAGTAGCTCTTTGAAACTTGACAAAATAAAGGAATTCTAAGTTTTGTCTCTATTATTTGTTTCCTCTTCAAGTAGCCCTAAGCAGAAACTGTGGAAAAGCACTTTCAATGAAAGGGGTTACCAAGCTTCCAAGAAATTACGAGTTTCCGAAATACCAGCAAATATTTTTTCACCCAATCTTGATGATACTTGGTGGTAATGATCAGTACACAAATCCCACTGGGCTCACCAAATTTTGTTCTTCTAGGTTGAAGTGTTCGTCTACAGCAGCAGTTTTTATGTTTAGGTTTCACTCTGTTCTCTCCTATATAGATAGATGAATTTGGAACTCTAAATCCAACAAGGTTTGTAGTAGCTCTTTGAAACTTGACATAATAAAGGAGTTCTCAGGTTTGTCTCTATAATTTGTTTCCTCTTCAAGTAGCCCTAAGCAGAGACTGTGGAAATGCACTTTCATTGAAAGGGGTTGCCAAGCTTCCAAGAAATTATGAGTTTCCGAAATACCAGCAAATATTTTTTCACCCAATCTGGATGATACGTGGTCGTAATGACAAGGACACAAATCCCACTTTTCCCACCATATTTTGTTCTTCTAGGTTGAAGCATTCTTTTACAGTAGCAGTTTATATTTTTAGGTTTCCCTCTGTTCTCTCCTATATAGATAGATGAATTTGGAACTCTATCTCCAACATGGTTTGTAGTAGCCCTTTGAAACTTGACAAAATAAAGGAGTTCTCAGTTTTGTCTCTATCGTTGTTTCCTCTTCAAGTAGCCCTAGGCACAGACTGTGGAAAAGCACTTTCATTGAGAGGGGATGCCAAGCTTCTAAGAATTAACGAGTTTCCGAAATACCAGCAAATATTTTTTCACCCAATCTTGATGATACTTGGTGGTAATGATCAGTACACAAATCCCACTTGGCTCACAAAATTTTATTCTTCTAGGTTGAAGCGTTCGTCTACAGTATTCGTTTTTATATTTAGGTTTTCCTCTGCTCTCTCCTATATAGATAGATCAATTTGGAACTCTAAATCCAACATGGTTTGCAGTAGCTTTTTGAAACTTGACAAAAAAAAAAGTAGATCTCAGTTTTGTCTCTACGGTTTGTTTTTTCTTCAAGTAGCCCTAAGCAGAGACTGTGGAAAAGCAATTTCATTATAAGGGGTTGCCAAGCATCCAATAAATTACTAGTTTCTGAAATACCAGCAAATATTTTTTCACCCAATCTTGATGATACGTGTCCTTAATGACAAGTACAGAAATCCCACTTGGCTCACCAAATTTTGTTCTTCTAGGTGGAAGCGTTTGTTTACACTAGCAGTTTTTATTTTTGGTTTCACTCTGTTCTCTACTATATAGATTGATGAAATTGGAACTCTAAATCCAACATGGTTTGTAGTAGCTCTTTGAAACTTGACAAAATAAAGGAGTTCTCAGTTTTGTCTCTATGGTTTGTTTCCTCTTCAAGTAGCCCTAGGCACAGACTTTGGAAAAGCACATTCATTGAGATTGGTTGCCAAGCTTCTAAGAAATAACGAGTTTCCGAAATACCAGCAAATATTTTTTCACCCAATCTGGATGATACGTGGTCGTAAGGACAAGGACACAAATCCCACTTGGCCCACCAAATTTTGTTCTTCTAGGTTGAAGCAATCGTTTACAGTAGCAGTTTATATTTTTAGGTTTCCCTCTGTTCTCTCCTATTTAGATAGATGAATTTGGAACTCTAAATCCAACATGGTTTGTAGTCGCTCTTTGAATCTTGACAAAATAAAGGAGTTCTCAGTTTTGTCTCTATGGTTTGTTTCCTCTTCAAGTAGCCCTAAGCAGAGACTTTTGAAAAGCACTTTAATTGAAAGGGGTTGCCAAGCTTCCAAAAAATAAGGAGTTTCCGAAATACCAGCAAATATTTTTTCACCCAAACTTGATGATACATGGTGGTAATGATGGGTACACAAATCCCACTTGACTCACCAAATTTTGTTCTTCTAGGTTAAAGCGTTCTTTTACAGTAGCAGTTTATATTTTTAGGTTTCACTCTCTTATCTCCTATATAGATAGATGAATTTGGAACTCTAAATCCAACATGGTTTGTAGTAGCTCTTTGAAACTTGACAAAAAAAGTAGTTCTCAGTTTTGTCTCTATGGTTTGTTTTTTCTTCAAGCAGCCCTAAGCAGAGACTTTTGAAAAGCACTTTAATTGAAAGGGGTTGCCAAGCTTCCAACAAATAACGAGTTTCTGAAATGCCAGAAAATATTTTTTCACCCAATCTTGATGATACGTGGTCGTAATGACATGTACACAAATCCCACTTGGGTCACCAAATTTTGTTCTTCTAGGTGGAAGCGTTCGTTTATAATTGCAGTTTTTTATTTTTGGATTCACTCTGTTCTCTCCTATATAGATAGATGAATTTGGAACTCTAAATCCAACATGGTTTGTAGTAGCTCTTTGAAACTTGACAAAAAATAATAGTTCTCAGTTTTGTCTCTAGCATTTGTTTCCTCTTCAAGTAGCCCTAAGCAGTGACTGTGGAAAAGCACTTTCATTTAAAGCGGTTGCCAAGCTTCCAAGAAATTACGATTTTCCAAAATATTAGCAAATATTTCTTCAGCCAATCTTGATGATACGTGGTGGTAATGATCAGTACACAAATCCCACTTGGCTCACCAAATTGTGTTCTTCTAGGTTGAAGCGTTCGTCTACAGTAGTCGTTTTTATATTTAGTTTTCACTCTGTTCTCTCCTATATAGATAGATGAATTTGGAACGCTAAATCCACATGGTTTGTAGTAGCTCTTTGAAACTTGACAAAATAATGGACTTCTCAGGTTTGTCTCTATGGTTGTTTCCTCTTCAAGTAGCCCTAGGCACAGACTGTGGAAAAGCACTTTCATTGAGAGGGGTTGCCAAGCTTCCAAAAAATAACGAGTTCCCGAAATACCCGCAAATATTTTTTCACCCAATCTTGATGATACTTGGTGGTAATGATCGGTACGCAAGCCTCACATGACTCACCAAATTTTGTTCTTGTAGGTTGAAGCGTTCTTTTACAGTAGCAGTTTATATTTTTAGGTTTCCCTCTGTTCTCTCCTATATAGATAGATGAATTTGGAACTCTAAATCCAACATGGTTTGTAGTAGCTCTTTGAAACTTGACAAAATAAAGGAATTCTAAATTTTGTCTCTATTATTTGTTTCCTCTTCAAGTAGCCCTAAGCAGAAACTGTGGAAATGCACTTTCATTTAAAGGGGTTGCCAAGCTTCCAAGAAATTACGAGTTTCCGAAATACCAGCTAATATTTTTTCACACAATCTTGATGATACGTGGTGGTAATGATCGGAACACAAATTCCACTTGACTCACCAAATTTTGTTCTTCTAGGTTGAAGCGTTCGTCTACAGTAGCAGTTTTTACATTTAGGTTTCACTCTGTTCTCTCCTATATAGATAGATGATTTTGGAACTCTAAATCCAACAAGGTTTGTAGTAGCTCTTTGAAACTTGACATAATAAAGGAGTTCTTAGGTTTGTCTCTATAATTTGATTCCTCTTCAAGTAGCCCTAAGCAGAGACTGTTGAAAAGCACTTTCATTGAAAGGGGTTGCCAAGCTTCCAAGAAATTACGAGTTTCCGAAATACTAGCAAATATTTTTTCACCCAATCTGGATGATACGTGGTCGTAATGACAAGGACACAAATCCCACTTGGCCCACCAAATTTTGTTCTTCTAGGTTGAAGCGTTCGTTTACAGTAGCAGTTTATATTTTTAGGTTTCCCTCTGTTCTCTCCTATATAGGTAGATGAATTTGGAACTCTAAATCTAACATGGTTTGTAGTAGCCCTTTGAAACTTGACAAAATAAAGGAGTTCTCAGTTTTGTCTCTATGGTTTGTTTCCTCTACAAGTAGCCCTAGGCACAGACTGTGTAAAAGCAGTTTCATTGAGAGGGTTTGCCAAGCTTCTAAGAAATAACGAGTTTCCGAAATAGCAGCAAATATTTTTTCACCCAATCTTGATGATACTTGGTGGTAATGATCAGTACAGAAATCCCACTTGGCTCAAGAAATTATGTTCTTCTAGGTTGAAGCGTTCGTCTACAGTAGTCGTTTTTATATTTAGGTTTCCCTCTGTTCTCTCCTACATAGATAGATGAATTTTGAACTCTAAATCCACTTGGTTTGTAGTCGCTCTTTGAAACTTGACAAAATAAAGGAGTTCTCAGTTTTATCTCTATGGTTTGTTTCCTCTTCAAGTAGCCCTAACAGAGACTGTGGAAAAGCACTTTCATTGAAAGGGGTTGCCAAGCTTCCAAGAAATAACGAGTTTCCGAAATACCAGCAAATATTTTTTCACCCAAACTTGATGATACTTGGTGGTAATGATCGGTACACAAATCCCACTTGACTCACCAAATTTTGTTCTTCTAGGTTGAAGCGTTCTTTTGCAGTAGCAGTTTATATTTTTAGGTTTCACACTGTTCTCTCATATATAGATAGATGAATTTGGAACTCTAAATCCAACATGGTTTGTAGTAGCTCTTTGAAACTTGACAAAAAAAAAGTAGTTCTCAGTTTTCTCTCCATGGTTTGTTTTTTCTTCAAGTAGCCCTAAGCAGAGACTGTGGAAAAGCACTTTCATTAAAAGGGGTTGCCAAGCTTCCAATAAATTACGAGTTTCCGAAATACCAGCAAATATTTTTTCACCCAATCTTGATGATACGTGGTGGTAATGATCGGTACAAAATCCCACTTGGCTCACCGAATTTTCGTCTTCTAGGTTGAAGCGTTCGTCTACAGTAGCAGTTTTTATATTTAGGATTTCCTGTGTTCGCTCCAATATAGATAGATGAATTTGGAACTCTAAATCCAACATGGTTTGTAGTAGCTCTTTGAAACTTGACAAAATAAAGGACTTCTCAGTTTTCTCTCTATGGTTGTTTCCTCTTCAAGTAGCCCTAGGCACAGACTGTGGAAAAGCACTTTCATTGAGAGGGGTTGCCAATTTCTAAGAAATAACGAGTTTCCGAAATACCAGCAAATATTTTTTCACAAAATCTTGATGATACGTGGTGGTAATGATCGGTACAAAAATCCCACTTGGATCACCAAATTTTGTTCTTCTAGGTTTAAGCGTTCGTTTACAGTAGCAGTTTTTATTTTTAGGTTTCCCTCTGTTCTCTCCTATATAGATAGATGAATTTGGAACTCTAAATCCAACATGGTTTATAGTCGCTCTTTGAAATTTGAAAAAAAATTAGTTCTCAGACTTGTTCTCTATGGTTTGTTTCCTCCTCAAGTAGCCCTAAGTAGAGACTGTGGAAAAGCACTTTCATTGAAAGGGGTTGCCAAGCTTCCAAAAATTAACGAGTTCCCGAAATACCCGCAAATATTTTTTCACCCAATCTTGATGATACTTGGTGGTAATGATCGGAACACAAATCCCACTTGACTCACTAAATTTTGTTCTTCTAGGTTGAAGCATTCTTTTACACTAGCAGTTTATATTTTTAGGTTTTTCTCTGTTCTCTCCTATATAGATAGATGAATTTGGAACTCTAAATCCAACATGGTTTGTAGTAGCTCTTTGAAACTTGACAAAATAAAGGAATTCTAAATTTTCTCTCTATTATTTTTTCCTCTTCAAGAAACCCTACGCAGAAACTGTGGAAAAGCACTTTCATTGAAAGGGGTTGCCAATCTTCCAAAAAATTACGAGTTTCCGAAATACCAGCAAATATTTTTTCACCCAATCTTGATGATACGTGGTGGTAAAGATCGGTACAAAATTTCCACTTGGCTCACCAAATTTTGTTCTTCTAGGTTGAAGCGTTCGTTTACAGTAGCAGTTTTTATTTTTAGGTTTCCCTCTTTTCTCTCCTAAATAAATAGATGAATTTGGAACTCTTAATCCAACATGGTTTGTTGTAGCTCTTTGAAACTTGACAAAATAAAGGAGTTCTCACTTTTGTCTCTACGGTTTGTTACCTATTCAAGTAGCCCTAGGCACAGACTGTGGAAAAGCAATTTCATTGAGAGGGGTTGCCAAGCTTTTAAGAAATAACGAGTTTCTGAAATTCCAGCAAATATTTTTTCACCCAATCTTGATGATATTTGGTGGTAATGATCAGTACACAAGTCCCAATTGGCTCACCAAATTTTGTTCTTCTAGTTTGAAGCGTTCGTCTACAGTAGCAGTTTTTATATTTAGGTTTCACTCTGTTCTCTCCTATATAGATAGATGAATTTGGAACTCTAAATCCAACAAGGTTTGTAGTAGCACTTTGAAACTTGATATAATAAAGGAGTTCTCAGGTTTGTCTCTATAATTTGATTCCTCTTTTAGTAGCCCTAAGCAGAGTAGTGGAAAAGCACTTTCATTGAAAGGGGTTGCCAAGCGTCCAAGAAATTACGAGTTTCCGAAATACTAGCAAATATTTTTTCACCCAATCTGGATGACACGTGGTCGTAATGACAATGACACAAATCCCACTTGGCCCACCAAATTTTGTTCTTCTAGGTTGAAGCATTCGTTTACAGTAGCAGTTTATATTTTTTGGTTTCCCTCTGTTCTCTCCTATATAGATAGATGAATTTGGAACTCTAAATCCAACATGGTTGTAGTAGCCCTTTGAAACTTGACAAAATAAAGGAGTTCTCAGTTTTGTCTCTATGGTTGTTTCCTCTTCAAGTAGCCCTAGGCACAGACTGTGGAAAAGCAGTTTCATTGAGAGAGTTTGCCAAGCTTCTATGAAATAACGAGTTTCCGAAATACCAGCAAATATTTTTTCACCCAATCTTGATGATACTTGGTGGTAATGATCAGTACAGAAATCCCACTTGGCTCACCAAATTATGTTCTTCTAGGTTGAAGCGTTCGTCTACAGTAGTCGTTTTTATATTTAGGTTTCCCTCTGTTCTATCCTACATAGATAGATGAGTTTTGAACTCTAAATCCACTTGGTTTGTAGTCGCTCATTGAAACTTGACAAAATAAAGGAGTTCTCAGTTTTGTCTCTATGGTTTGTTTTCTCTTCAAGTAGCCCTAACAGAGACTGTGGAAAAGCACTTTCATTGAAAGGGTTGCCAAGCTTCCAAGAAATAACGAGTTTCCGAAATACCAGCAAATATTTTTTCAC
>NW_027518096.1:0-36899 GCF_048772815.1 Callospermophilus lateralis
CTAAGTTCTGTCTTTGTGGTTTGTTTCCTCTTGAAATAGCCACAAGCAAAGACTGCGTAAAACACATTCATTGGAAAGGTGTTCCAAGCTTCCAAAATACTACTGGTTTTCTGAATACTCGGCAAATTTTTTTTTCATCCGACCTTGATGATCTCTGTGGTAATGATCAGTTCACTAAGTCCACTTAGCTGCCCAATTTTCACTCTTCTAGGATGAAGCGTTCGTTACCAGTAACAGTTTGAATTTTTAGGTTTCACTCTATTTCCTCCTATACAGATAGATGTGTTTTTTAAGTCTAAATCAAACACGGTTTGTGCTAGCTCCTTGAAACTTGACAAAATAAAGTAGTTCTAAGTTCTGTCTTTGTGGTTTGTTTCCTCTTGAAATAGCCACAAGCAAAGACTGCGTAAAACACCTTCATTGGAAAGGTGTTCCAAGCTTCCAAAAAACTACTGGTTTTCTGAATACTCGGCAAATTTTTTTTTATCCGACCTTGATGATCTCTGTGGTAATGATCAGTTTACTTAGTCCACTTAACTGCCCAATATTCACTCTTCTAGGATGAAGCGTTCGTTACCAGTAACAGTTTGAATTTTTAGGTTTCACTCTATTTCCTCCTATACAGATAGATATGTTTTTTATGTCTAAATGAAACACGGTTTGTGCTAGCTCCTTGAAACTGGACAAAATAAAGTAGTTCTAAGTTCTGTCTTTGTGGTTTGTTTCCTCTTGAAATAGCCACAAGCAAAGACTGCGTAAAACACATTCATTGGAAAGGTGTTCCAAGCTTCCAAAATACTACTGGTTTTCTGAATACTCGGCAAATTTTTTTTCATCCGACCTTGATGATCTCTGTGGTAATGATCAGTTCACTAAGTCCACTTAGCTGCCCAACTTTCACTCTTCTAGGATGAAGCGTTCGTTACCAGTAACAGTTTGAATTTTTAGGTTTCACTCTATTTCCTCCTATACAGATAGATGTGTTTTTTAAGTCTAAATCAAACACGGTTTGTGCTAGCTCCTTGAAACTTGACAAAATAAAGTAGTTCTAAGTTCTGTCTTTGTGGTTTGTTTCCTCTTGAAATAGCCACAAGCAAACACTGCGTAAAACACCTTTATTGGAAAGGTGTTCCAAGCTTCCAAAATACTACTGGTTTTCTGAATACTCGGCAAATTTTTTTTCATCCGACCTGGATGTTCTCTGTGGTAATGATCAGTTCACTAAGTCCACTTAGCTGCCCAATTTTCACTCTTCTAGGATGAAGCGTTCGTTACCAGTAACAGTTTGAATTTTTAGGTTTCACTCTATTTCCTCCTATACAGATAGATGTGTTTTTTAAGTCTAAATCAAACACGGTTTGTGCTAGCTCCTTGAAACTTGACAAAATAAAGTAGTTCTAAGTTCTGTCTTTGTGGTTTGTTTCCTCTTGAAATAGCCACAAGCAAAGACTGCGTAAAACACATTCATTGGAAAGGTGTTCCAAGCTTCCAAAATACTACTGGTTTTCTGAATACTCGGCAAATTTTTTTTCATCCGACCTTGATGATCTCTGTGGTAATGATCAGTTCACTAAGTCCACTTAGCTGCCCAACTTTCACTCTTCTAGGATGAAGCGTTCGTTACCAGTAACAGTTTGAATTTTTAGGTTTCACTCTATTTCCTCCTATACAGATAGATGTGTTTTTTAAGTCTAAATCAAACACGGTTTGTGCTAGCTCCTTGAAACTTGACAAAATAAAGTAGTTCTAAGTTCTGTCTTTGTGGTTTGTTTCCTCTTGAAATAGCCACAAGCAAAGACTGCGTAAAACACATTCATTGGAAAGGTGTTCCAAGCTTCCAAAATACTACTGGTTTTCTGAATACTCGGCAAATTTTTTTTCATCCGACCTTGATGATCTCTGTGGTAATGATCAGTTCACTAAGTCCACTTAGCTGCCCAATTTTCACTCTTCTAGGATGAAGCGTTCGTTACCAGTAACAGTTTGAATTTTTAGGTTTCACTCTATTTCCTCCTATACAGATAGATGTGTTTTTTAAGTCTAAATCAAACACGGTTTGTGCTAGCTCCTTGAAACTTGACAAAATAAAGTAGTTCTAAGTTCTGTCTTTGTGGTTTGTTTCCTCTTGAAATAGGCACAAGCAAAGACTGCGTAAAACACATTCATTGGAAAGGTGTTCCAAGCTTCCAAAATACTACTCGTTTTCTGAATACTCGGCAAATTTTTTTTCATCCGACCTTGATGATCTCTGTGGTAATATCAGTTCACTAAGTCCACTTAGCTGCCCAATTTTCACTCTTCTAGGATGAAGCGTTCGTTACCAGTAACAGTTTGAATTTTTAGGTTTCACTCTATTTCCTCCTATACAGATAGATGTGTTTTTTAAGTCTAAATCAAACACGGTTTGTGCTAGCTCCTTGAAACTTGACAAAATAAAGTAGTTCTAAGTTCTGTCTTTGTGGTTTGTTTCCTCTTGAAATAGCCACAAGCAAAGACTGCGTAAAACAGATTCATTGGAAAGGTGTTCCAAGTTTCCAAAATACTACTGTTTTTCTGAATACTCGGCAAATTTTTTTTCATCCGACCTTGATGATCTCTGTGGTAATGATCAGTTCACTAAGTACACTTAGCTGCCCAATTTTCACTCTTCTAGGATGAAGCGTTCGTTACCAGTAACAGTTTGAATTTTTAGGTTTCACTCTATTTTCTCCTATACAGATAGATGTGTTTTTTAAGTCTAAATCAAACACGGTTTGTGCTAGCTCCTTGAAACTTGACAAAATAAAATAGTTCTAAGTTCTGTCTTTGTGGTTTCTTTCCTCTTGAAATAGCCACAAGCAAAGACTGCGTAAAACACCTTCATTGAAAGGTGTGCCAAGCTTCCAAAAAACTACTGGTTTTCTGAATACTTGGCAAATTTTTTTTCATCCGACCTTGATGATCTCTGTGGTAATGATCAGTTTACTTAGTCCACTTAGCTGCCCAATATTCACTCTTCTAGGATGAAGCGTTCCTTACCAGTAACAGTTTGAGTTTTTAGGTTTCACTCTATTTCCTCCTATATATATAGATGTGTTTGGAAGTCTAAATCAAACAGGGTTTGTGCTAGCTCCTTGAAACTGGACAAAATAAAGTAGTTCTAAGTTCTGTCTTTGTGGTTTTTTCCTCTTGAAATAGGCACAAGCAAAGACTGCGTAAAACACATTCATTGGAAAGGTGTGCCAAGCTTCCAAAAAACTACTGGTTTTCGGAATACTCGGCAAATTTTTTTTCATCCGACCTTGATGATCTCTGTGGTAATGATCAGTTCACTAAGTCCACTTAGCTGCCCAGTTTTCACTCTTCTAGGATGAAGTGTCGTTACCAGTAACAGTTTGAATTTTTAGGTTTCACTCTATTTCCTCCTATACAGATCGATGTGTTTTTTAAGTCTAAATCAAACACGGTTTGTGCTAGCTCCTTGAAATTTGACAAAATAAAGTAGTTCTAAGTTCTGTCTTTGTGGTTTGTTTCCTCTTGAAATAGCCACAAGCAAAGACTGCGTAAAACACATTCATTGGAAAGGTGTTCCAAGCTTGCAAAATACTACTGGTTTTCTGAATACTCGGCAAATTTTTTTTCATCCGACCTTGATGATCTCTGTGGTAATGATCAGTTCACTAAGTCCACTTAGCTGCCCAACTTTCACTCTTCTAGGATGAATCGTTCGTTACCAGTAACAGTTTGAATTTTTAGGTTTCACTCTATTTCCTCCTATACAGATAGATGTGTTTTTTAAGTCTAAATCAAACACGGTTTGTGCTAGCTCTTTGAAACTTGACAAAATAAAGTAGTTCTAAGTTCTGTCTTTGTGGTTTGTTTCCTCTTGAAATAGCCACAAGCAAAGACTGCGTAAAACAGATTCATTGGAAAGGTGTTCCAAGTTTCCAAAATACTACTGTTTTTCTGAATACTCGGCAAATTTTTTTTCATCCGACCTTGATGATCTCTGTGGTAATGATCAGTTCACTAAGTACACTTAGCTGCCCAATTTTCACTCTTCTAGGATGAAGCGTTCGTTACCAGTAACAGTTTGAATTTTTAGGTTTCACTCTATTTTCTCCTATACAGATAGATGTGTTTTTTAAGTCTAAATCAAACACGGTTTGTGCTAGCTCCTTGAAACTTGACAAAATAAAATAGTTCTAAGTTCTGTCTTTGTGGTTTCTTTCCTCTTGAAATAGCCACAAGCAAAGACTGCGTAAAACACCTTCATTGGAAAGGTGTGCCAAGCTTCCAAAAAACTACTGTTTTCTGAATACTTGGCAAATTTTTTTTCATCCGACCTTGATGATCTCTGTGGTAATGATCAGTTTACTTAGTCCACTTAGCTGCCCAATTTTCACTCTTCTAGGATGAAGCGTTCCTTACCAGTAACAGTTTGAGTTTTAGGTTTCACTCTATTTCCTCCTATATATATAGATGTGTTTGGAAGTCTAAATCAAACAGGGTTTGTGCTAGCTCCTTGAAACTTGACAAAATAAAGTAGTTCTAAGTTCTGTCTTTGTGGTTTTTTTCCTCTTGAAATAGGCACAAGCAAAGACTGCGTAAAACACATTCATTGGAAAGGTGTGCCAACCTTCCAAAAAACTACTGGTTTTCGGAATACTCGGCAAATTTTTTTTCATCCGACCTTGATGATCTCTGTGGTAATGATCAGTTCACTAAGTCCACTTAGCTGCCAGTTTTCACTCTTCTAGGATGAAGTGTCGTTACCAGTAACAGTTTGAATTTTTAGGTTTCACTCTATTTCCTCCTATACAGATCGATGTGTTTTTTAAGTCTAAATCAAACACGGTTTGTGCTAGCTCCTTGAAATTTGACAAAATAAAGTAGTTCTAAGTTCTGTCTTTGTGGTTTGTTTCCTCTTGAAATAGCCACAAGCAAAGACTGCGTAAAACAGATTCATTGGAAAGGTGTTCCAAGCTTCCAAAATACTACTGGTTTTCTGAATACTCGGCAAATTTTTTTTCATCCGACCTTGATGATCTCTGTGGTAATGATCAGTTCACTAAGTCCACTTAGCTGCCCAACTTTCACTCTTCTAGGATGAAGCGTTCGTTACCAGTAACAGTTTGAATTTTTAGGTTTCACTCTATTTCCTCCTATACAGATAGATGTGTTTTTTAAGTCTAAATCAAACACGGTTTGTGCTAGCTCCTTGAAACTTGACAAAATAAAGTAGTTCTAAGTTCTGTCTTTGTGGTTTGTTTCCTCTTGAAATAGCCACAAGCAAAGACTGCGTAAAACAGATTCATTGGAAAGGTGTTCCAAGTTTCCAAAATACTACTGTTTTTCTAAATACTCGGCAAATTTTTTTTCATCCGACCTTGATGATCTCTGTGGTAATGATCAGTTCACTAAGTACACTTAGCTGCCCAATTTTCACTCTTCTAGGATGAAGCGTTCGTTACCAGTAACAGTTTGAATTTTTAGGTTTCACTCTATTTCCTCCTATACAGATAGATGTGTTTTTTAAGTCTAAATCAAACACGGTTTGTGCTAGCTCCTTGAAACTTGACAAAATAAAATAGTTCTAAGTTCTGTCTTTGTGGTTTCTTTCCTCTTGAAATAGCCACAAGCAAAGACTGCGTAAAACACCTTCATTGGAAAGGTGTGCCAAGCTTCCAAAAAACTACTGGTTTTCTGAATACTTGGCAAATTTTTTTCATCCGACCTTGATGATCTCTGTGGTAATGATCAGTTTACTTAGTCCACTTAGCTGCCCAATATTCACTCTTCTAGGATGAAGCGTTCCTTACCAGTAACAGTTTGAGTTTTTAGGTTTCACTCTATTTCTCCTATATATATAGATGTGTTTGGAAGTCTAAATCAAACACGGTTTGTGCTAGCTCCTTGAAACTGGACAAAATAAAGTAGTTCTAAGTTCTGTCTTTGTGGTTTTTTCCTCTTGAAATAGGCACAAGCAAAGACTGCGTAAAACACATTCATTGGAAAGGTGTGCCAAGCTTCCAAAAAACTACTGGTTTTCGGAATACTCGGCAAATTTTTTTTCATCCGACCTTGATGATCTCTGTGGTAATGATCAGTTCACTAAGTCCACTTAGCTGCCCAATTTTCACTCTTCTAGGATGAAGTGTCGTTACCAGTAACAGTTTGAATTTTTAGGTTTCACTCTATTTCCTCCTATACAGATCGATGTGTTTTTTAAGTCTAAATCAAACACGGTTTGTGCTAGCTCCTTGAAATTTGACAAAATAAGGTAGTTCTAAGTTCTGTCTTTGTTGTTTGTTTCCTCTTGAAATAGCCAGAAGCAAACACTGCGTAAAACACCTTTATTGGAAAGGTGTTCCAAGCTTCCAAAAAACTACTGGTTTTCTGAATACTCGGCAAATTTTTTTTTATCTGAACTTGATGATCTCTGTGGTAATGATCAGTTTACTTAGTCCACTTAACTGCCCAATATTCACTCTTCTAGGATGAAGCGTTCGTTACCAGTGACAGTTTCAATTTTTAGGTTTCACTCTATTTCCTCCTATACAGATAGATGTGTTTTTTAAGTCTAAATCAAACACGGTTTGTGCTAGCTCCTTGAAACTTGACAAAATAAAGTAGTTCTAAGTTCTGTCTTTGTGGTTTGTTTCCTCTTGAAATAGCCACAAGCAAACACTGCGTAAAACACCTTTATTGGAAAGGTGTTCCAAGCTTCCAAAATACTACTGGTTTTCTGAATACTCGGCAAATTTTTTTTCATCCGACCTGGATGTTCTCTGTGGTAATGATCAGTTCACTAAGTCCACTTACCTGCCCAATTTTCACTCTTCTAGGATGAAGCGTTCGTTACCAGTAACAGTTTGAATTTTTAGGTTTCACTCTATTTCCTCCTATACAGATAGATGGGTTTTTTAAGTCTAAATCAAACACGGTTTGTGCTAGCTCCTTGAAACTGGACAAAATAAAGTAGTTCTAAGTTCTGTCTTTGTGGTTTGTTTCCTCTTGAAATAGCCACAAGCAAAGACTGCGTAAAACACATTCATTGGAAAGGTGTTCCAAGCTTCCAAAATACTACTGGTTTTCTGAATACTCGGCAAATTTTTTTTCATCCGACACTGATGATCTCTGTGGTAATGATGAGTTCACTAAGTCCACTTAGCTGCCCAACTTTCACTCTTCTAGGATGAAGCGTTCGTTACCAGTAACAGTTTGAAATTTTAGGTTTCACTCTATTTCCTCCTATACAGATAGATGTGCTTTTTAAGTCTAAATCAAACACGGTTTGTGCTAGCTCCTTGAAACTTGACAAAATAACGTAGTTCTAAGTTCTGTCTTTGTGGTTTGTTTCCTCTTGAAATAGCCACAAGCAAAGACTGCGTAAAACACATTCATTGGAAAGGTGTTCCAAGCTTCCAAAATACTACTGGTTTTCTGAATACTCGGCAAATTTTTTTTCATCCGACCTTGATGATATCTGTGGTAATGATCAGTTCACTAAGTCCACTTAGCTGCCCAATTTTCACTCTTCTAGGATGAAGCGTTCGTTACCAGTAACAGTTTGAATTTTTAGGTTTCACTCTATTTCCTCCTATACAGATAGATATGTTTTTTAAGTCTAAATCAAACACGGTTTGTGCTAGCTGGTTGAAACTTGACAAAATAAAGTAGTTCTAAGTTCTGTCCTTGTGGTTTGTTTCCTCTTGAAATAGCCACATGCAAAGACTGCGTGAAACAGATTCATTGGAAAGGTGTTCCAAGCTTC
Organism: Callospermophilus lateralis; assembly: GCF_048772815.1. Lineage (NCBI taxonomy): Eukaryota > Metazoa > Chordata > Mammalia > Rodentia > Sciuridae > Callospermophilus > Callospermophilus lateralis. Next base: position 7,757 of record NW_027518096.1, read on the forward strand.
CAAAATACTACTGGTTTTCTGAATACTCGGCAAATTTTTTTTCATCCGACCTTGATGATCTCTGTGGTAATGATCAGTTCACTAAGTCCACTTAGCTGCCCAATTTTCACTCTTCTAGGATGAAGCGTTCGTTACCAGTAACAGTTTGAATTTTTAGGTTTCACTCTATTTTCTCCTATACAGATAGATGTGTTTTTTAAGTCTAAATCAAACACGGTTTGTGCTAGCTCCTTGAAACTTGACAAAATAAAGTAGTTCTAAGTTCTGTCTTTGTGGTTTGTTTCCTCTTGAAATAGGCACAAGCAAAGACTGCGTAAAACACCTTCATTGGAAAGGTGTGCCAAGCTTCCAAAAAACTACTGGTTTTCGGAATACTCGGCAAATTTTTTTTCATCCGACCTTGATGATCTCTGTGGTAATGATCAGTTTACTTAGTCCACTTAGCTGCCCAATATTCACTCTTCTAGGATGAAGCGTTCCTTACCAGTAACAGTTTGAGTTTTTAGGTTTCACTCTATTTCCTCCTATATATATAGATGTGTTTGGAAGTCTAAATCAAACACGGTTTGTGCTAGCTCCTTGAAACTGGACAAAATAAAGTAGTTCTAAGTTCTGTCTTTGTGGTTTGTTTCCTCTTGAAATAGGCACAAGCAAAGACTGCGTAAAACACATTCATTGGAAAGGTGTGCCAAGCTTCCAAAAAACTACTGGTTTTCGGAATACTCGGCAAATTTTTTTTCATCCGACCTTGATGATCTCTGTGGTAATGATCAGTTCACTAAGTCCACTTAGCTGCCGAATTTTCACTCTTCTAGGATGAAGTGTCGTTACCAGTAACAGTTTGAATTTTTAGGTTTCACTCTATTTCCTCCTATACAGATCGATGTGTTTTTTAAGTCTAAATCAAACACGGTTTGTGCTAGCTCCTTGAAATTTGACAAAATAAAGTAGTTCTAAGTTCTGTCTTTGTGGTTTGTTTCCTCTTGAAATAGCCACAAGCAAACACTGCGTAAAACACCTTTATTGGAAAGGTGTTCCAAGCTTCCAAAATACTACTGGTTTTCTGAATACTCGGCAAATTTTTTTTCATCCGACCTTGATGATCTCTGTGGTAATGATCAGTTCACTAAGTCCAATTAGCTGCCCAATTTTCACTCTTCTAGGATGAAGCGTTCGTTACCAGTAACAGTTTGAATTTTTTGGTTTCACTCTATTTCCTCCTATACAGATAGATGTGTTTTTTAAGTCTAAATCAAACACGGTTTGTGCTAGCTCCTTGAAACTTGACAAAATAAAGTAGTTCTAAGTTCTGTCTTTGTGGTTTGTTTCCTCTTGAAATAGCCACAAGCAAACACTGCGTAAAACACCTTTATTGGAAAGGTGTTCCAAGCTTCCAAAATACTACTGGTTTTCTGAATACTCGGCGAATTTTTTTTCATCCGACCTGGATGTTCTCTGTGGTAATGATCAGTTCACTAAGTCCACTTACCTGCCCAATTTTCACTCTTCTAGGATGAAGCGTTCGTTACCAGTAACAGTTTGAATTTTTAGGTTTCACTCTATTTCCTCCTATACAGATAGATGTGTTTTTTAAGTCTAAATAAAACACGGTTTGTGCTAGGTCCTTGAAACTTGACAAAATAAAGTTGTTCTAAGTTCTGTCTTTGTGGTTTGTTTCCTCTTGAAATAGCCACAAGCAAAGACTGCGTAAAACACATTCATTGGAAAGGTGTTCCAAGCTTCCAAAATACTACTGGTTTTCTGAATACTCGGCAAATTTTTTTTTCATCCGACCTTGATGATCTCTGTGGTAATGATCAGTTCACTAAGTCCACTTAGCTGCCCAACTTTCACTCTTCTAGGATGAAGCGTTCGTTACCAGTAACAGTTTGAATTTTTAGGTTTCACTCTATTTCCTCCTATACAGATAGATGTGTTTTTTAAGTCTAAATCAAACACGGTTTGTGCTAGCTCCTTGAAAGTTGACAAAATAAAGTAGTTCTAAGTTCTGCTTTGTGGTTTGTTTCCTCTTGAAATAGCCACAAGCAAAGACTGCGTAAAACCCATTCATTTGAAAGGTGTTCCAAGCTTCCAAAATACTACTGGTTTTCTGAATACTCGGCAAAATTTTTTTCATCCGACCTTGATGATCTCTGTGGTAATGATCAGTTCACTAGGTCCACTTAGCTGCCCAACTTTCACTCTTCTAGGATGAAGCGTTCGTTACCAGTAACAGTTTGAATTTTTAGGTTTCACTCTATTTCCTCCTATACAGATAGATGTGTTTTTTAAGTCTAAATCAAACACGGTTTGTGCTAGCTCCTTGAAACTTGACAAAATAAAGTAGTTCTAAGTTCTGTCTTTGTGGTTTGTTTCCTCTTGAAATAGCCACAAGCAAACACTGCGTAAAACACCTTTATTGGAAAGGTGTTCCAAGCTTCAAAATACTACTGGTTTTCAGAATACTCGGCAAATTTTTTTTCATCCGACCTTGATGATCTCTGTGGTAATGATCAGTTCACTAAGTCCACTTAGCTGCCCAATTTTCACTCTTCTAGAATGAAGCGTTCGTTACCAGTAACAGTTTGAATTTTTAGGTTTCACTCTATTTCCTCCTATACAGATAGATGTGTTTTTTAAGTCTAAATCAAACACGGTTTGTGCTAGCTCCTTGAAACTTGACAAAATAAAGTAGTTCTAAGTTCTGTCTTTGTGGTTTGTTTCCTCTTGAAATAGCCACAAGCAAAGACTGTGTAAAACACCTTTTTTGGAAAGGTGTTCCAACCTGCCAAAATACTACTGGTTTTCTGAATACTCGGCAAATTTTTTTTCATCCGACCTTGATGATCTCTTTGGTAATGATCAGTTCACTAAGTCCACTTAGCTGCCCAATTTTCACTCTTCTAGGATGAAGCGTTCGTTACCAGTAACAGTTTGAGTTTTTAGGTTTCACTCTATTTCCTCCTATACAGATAGATGTGTTTTTTAAGTCCAAATCAAACAGGGTTTGTGCTAGCTCCTTGAAACTTGACAAAATAAAGTAGTTCTAAGTTCTGTCTTTGTGGTTTGTTTCCTCTTGAAATAGCTACAAGCAAAGACTGCGTAAAACACCTTTATTGGAAAGGTGTTCCAAGCTTCCAAATACTACTGGTTTTCAGAATACTCGGCAAATTTTTTTTCATCCGACCTTGATGATCTCTGTGGTAATGATCAGTTCACTAAGTCCACTTAGCTGCCCAATTTTCACTCTTCTAGAATGAAGCGTTCGTTACCAGTAACAGTTTGAATTTTTAGGTTTCACTCTATTTCCTCCTATACAGATAGATGTGTTTTTTAAGTCTAAATCAAACACGGTTTGTGCTAGCTCCTTGAAACTTTACAAAATAAAGTAGTTCTATGTTCTGTCTTTGTGGTTTGTTTCCTCTTGAAATAGCCACAAGCAAAGACTGCGTAAAACACCTTCATTGGAAAGGTGTTCCAAGCTTCCAAAATACTACTGGTTTTCTGAATACTCGGCAAATTTTTTTTCATCCGACCTTGGTGATCTCTGTGGTAATGATCAGTTCACTAAGTCCACTTAACTGCCCAATTTTCACTCTTCTAGGATGAAGCGTTCGTTACCATTAACAGTTTGAATTTTTAGGTTTCACTCTATTTCCTCCTATACAGATAGATGTGTTTTTTAAGTCTTAATCAAACACGGTTTGTGCTAGCTCCTTGAAAATTGACAAAATAAAGTAGTTCTAAGCTCTGTCTTTGTGGTTTGTTTCCTCTTGAAATACCCACAAGCAAACACTGCGTAAAACACCTTCATTGGAAAGGTGTGCCAAGCTCCCAAAATACTACTGGTTTTCTGAATACTCGGCAAATTTTTTTCATCCGACCTTGATGATCTCTGTGGTAATGATCAGTTCACTAAGTCCACTTAGCTGCCCAACTTTCACTCTTCTAGGATGAAGCGTTCGTTACCAGTAACAGTTTGAATTTTTATGTTTCACTCTATTTCCTCCTATACAGATAGATGAGTTTTTTAAGTCTAAATCAAACACGGTTTGTGCTAGCTCCTTGAAACTTGACAAAATAAAGTAGTTCTAAGTTCTGTCTTTGTGGTTTGTTTCCTCTTGAAATAGCCACAAGCAAACACTGCGTAAAACACCTTTATTGGAAAGGTGTTCCAAGCTTCCAAAATACTACTGGTTTTCTGAATACTCGGCAAATTTTTTTTCATCCGACCTTGATGATCTCTGTGGTAATGATGAGTTCACTAAGTCCACTTAGCTGCCCAATTTTCACTCTTCTAGGATGAAGCGTTCGTTACCAGTAACAGTTTGAATTTTAGGTTTCACTCTATTTCCTCCTATACAGATAGATGTGTTTTTTAAGTCTAAATCAAACACGGTTTGTGCTAGCTCCTTGAAACTTGACAAAATAAAGTAGTTCTAAGTTCTGTCTTTGTGGTTTGTTTCCTCTTGAAATAGCCACAAGCAAAGACTGCGTAAAACACCTTCATTGGAAAGGTGTTCCAAGCTTCCAAAAAACTACTGGTTTTCTGAATACTCGGCAAATTTTTTTTTATCCGACCTTGATGATCTCTGTGGTAATGATCAGTTTACTTAGTCCACTTAACTGCCCAATATTCACTCTTCTAGGATGAAGCGTTCGTTACCAGTAACAGTTTGAATTTTTAGGTTTCACTCTATTTCCTCCTATAGAGATAGATATGTTTTTTATGTCTAAATGAAACACGGTTTGTGCTAGCTCCTTGAAACTGGACAAAATAAAGTAGTTCTAAGTTCTGTCTTTGTGGTTTGTTTCCTCTTGAAATAGCCACAAGCAAAGACTGCGTAAAACACATTCATTGGAAAGGTGTTCCAAGCTTCCAAAATACTACTGGTTTTCTGAATACTCGGCAAATTTTTTTTCATCCGACCTTGATGATCTCTGTGGTAATGAACAGTTCACTAAGTCCACTTAGCTGCCCAACTTTCACTCTTCTAGGATGAAGCGTTCGTTACCAGTAACAGTTTGAATTTTTAGGTTTCACTCTATTTCCTCCTATACAGATAGATGTGTTTTTTAAGTCTAAATCAAACACGGTTTGTGCTAGCTCCTTGAAACTTGACAAAATAAAGTAGTTCTAAGTTCTGTCTTTGTGGTTTGTTTCCTCTTGAAATAGCCACAAGCAAACACTGCGTAAAACACCTTTATTGGAAAGGTGTTCCAAGCTTCCAAAATACTACTGGTTTTCTGAATACTCGGCAAATTTTTTTTCATCTGAGTTGGATGTTCTCTGTGGTAATGATCAGTTCACTAAGTCCACTTAGCTGCCCAATTTTCACTCTTCTAGGATGAAGCGTGCGTTACCAGTAACAGTTTGAATTTTTAGGTTTCACTCTATTTCCTCCTATCCAGATAGATGTGTTTTTTAAGTCTAAATCAAACACGGTTTGTGCTAGCTCCTTGAAACTTGACAAAATAAAGTAGTTCTAAGTTCTGTCTTTGTGGTTTGTTTCCTCTTGAAATAGGCACAAGCAAAGACTGCGTAAAACACATTCATTGGAAAGGTGTTCCAAGCTTCCAAAAATACTACTGGTTTTCTGAATACTCGGCAAATTTTTTTTCATCCGACCTTCATGATCTCTGTGGTAATGATTCAGTTCACTAAGTCCACTTAGCTGCCCAACTTTCACTCTTCTAGGATGAAGCGTTCGTTACCAGTAACAGTTAGAATTTTAGGTTTCACTCTATTTCCTCCTATACAGATAGATGTGTTTTTAAGTCTAAATCAAACACGGTTTGTGCTAGCTCCTTGAAACTGACAAAATAAAGTAGTTCTAAGTTCTGTCTTTGTGGTTTGTTTCCTCTTGAAATAGCCACAGCAAACACTGCGTAAAACACCTTTATTGGAAAGGTGTTCCAAGCTTCCAAAATACTACTGGTTTTCTGAATACTCGGCAATTTTTTTTCATCTGAGTTGGATGTTCTCTGTGGTAATCATCAGTTCACTAAGTCCACTTAGCTGCCCAATTTTCACTCTTCTAGGATGAAGCGTGCGTTACCAGTAACAGTTTGAATTTTTAGGTTTCACTCTATTTCCTCCTATCCAGATAGATGTGTTTTTTAAGTCTAAATCAAAACACGGTTTGTGCTAGCTCCTTGAAACTTGACAAAATAAAGTAGTTCTAAGTTCTGTCTTTGTGGTTTGTTTCCTCTTGAAATAGGCACAAGCAAAGACTGCGTAAAACACATTCATTGGAAAGGTGTTCCAAGCTTCCAAAATACTACTGGTTTTCTGAATACTCGGCAAATTTTTTTCATCCGACCTTCATGATCTCTGTGGTAATGATCAGTTCACTAAGTCCACTTAGCTGCCCCAACTTTCACTCTTCTAGGATGAAGCGTTCGTTACCAGTAACAGTTTGAATTTTTAGGTTTCACTTTATTTCCTCCTTTACAGATAGATGTGTTTTTTAAGTCTAAATCAAACACGGTTTGTGCTAGCTCCTTGAAAGTTGACAAAATAAAGTAGTTCTAAGTTCTGCTTTGTGGTTTGTTTCCTCTTGAAATAGCCACAAGCAAAGACGGCGTAAAACCCATTCATTGGAAAGGTGTTCCAAGCTTCCAAAATACTACTGGTTTTCTGAATACTCGGCAATTTTTTTTCATCCGACCTTGATGATCTCTGTGGTAATGATCAGTTCACTAAGTCCACTTAGCTGCCCAATTTTCACTCTTCTAGAATGAAGCGTTCGTTACCAGTAACAGTTTGAATTTTTAGGTTTCATTCTATTTCCTCCTATACAGATAGATGTGTTTTTTAAGTCTAAATCAAACACGGTTTGTGCTAGCTCCTTGAAACTTGACAAAATAAAGTAGTTCTAAGTTTTGTCTTTGTGGTTGTTTCCTCTTGAAATAGCTACAAGCAAACACTGCGTAAAACACCTTTATTGGAAAGGTGTTCCAAGCTTCCAAAATACTACTGGTTTTTAGAATACTCGGCAAATTTTTTTTTCATCCGACCTTGATGATCTCTGTGGTAATGATCAGTTCACTAAGTCCACTTAGCTGCCCAATTTTCACTCTTCTAGAATGAAGCGTTCGTTACCAGTAACAGTTTGAATTTTTAGGTTTCACTCTATTTCCTCCTATACAGATAGATGAGTTTTTTAAGTCTAAATCAAACACGGTTTGTGCTAGCTCCTTGAAACTTGACAAAATAAAGTAGTTCTAAGTTCTGTCTTTGTGGTTTGTTTCCTCTTGAAATAGCCACAATCAAAGACTGCGTAAAATACCTTTATTGGAAAGGTGTTCCAAGCTTCCAAAATACTACTGGTTTCTGAATACTCGGCAAATTTTTTTTCATCCGACCTTGATGATCTCTGTGGTAATGATCAGTTCACTAAGTCCACTTAGCTGCCCAATTTTCACTCTTCTAGGATGAAGCGTTCGTTACCAGAAACAGTTTGAATTTTTAGGTTTCACTCTATTTCCTCCTATACAGATAGATGTGTTTTTTAAGTCTAAATCAAACACGGTTTGTGCTAGCTCCTTGAAACTTGACAAAATAAAGTAGTTCTAAGTTCTGTCTTTGTGGTTTGTTTCCTCTTGAAATAGACACAAGCAAAGACTGCGTAAAACACATTCATTGGAAAGGTGTTCCAAGCTGCCAAAATACTACTGGTTTTCTGAATACTGTGCAAATTTTTTTTCATCCGACCTTGATGATCTCTGTGGTAATGATCAGTTCACTAAGTCCACTTAGCTGCCCAACTTTCACTCTTCTAGGATGAAGCGTTCGTTACCAGTAACAGTTTGAATTTTTAGGTTTCACTCTATTTCCTCCTATACAGATAGATGTGTTTTTTAAGTCTAAATCAAACACGGTTTGTGCTAGCTCCTTGAAACTTGACAAAATAAAGTAGTTCTAAGTTCTGTCTTTGTGGTTTGTTTCCTCTTGAAATAGCCACAAGCAAAGACTGCGTAAAACACCTTCATTGGAAAGGTGTTCCAAGCTTCCAAAAAACTACTGGTTTTCTGAATACTCGGCAAATTTTTTTTTATCCGACCTTGATGATCTCTGTGGTAATGATCAGTTTACTTAGTCCACTTAACTGCCCAATATTCACTCTTCTAGGATGAAGCGTTCGTTACCAGTAACAGTTTGAATTTTTAGGTTTCACTCTATTTCCTCCTATAGAGATAGATATGTTTTTTATGTCTAAATGAAACACGGTTTGTGCTAGCTCCTTGAAACTGGACAAAATAAAGTAGTTCTAAGTTCTGTCTTTGTGGTTTGTTTCCTCTTGAAATAGCCACAAGCAAAGACTGCGTAAAACACATTCATTGGAAAGGTGTTCCAAGCTTCCAAAATACTACTGGTTTTCTGAATACTCGGCAAATTTTTTTTCATCCGACCTTGATGATCTCTGTGGTAATGAACAGTTCACTAAGTCCACTTAGCTGCCCAACTTTCACTCTTCTAGGATGAAGCGTTCGTTACCAGTAACAGTTTGAATTTTTAGGTTTCACTCTATTTCCTCCTATACAGATAGATGTGTTTTTTAAGTCTAAATCAAACACGGTTTGTGCTAGCTCCTTGAAACTTGACAAAATAAAGTAGTTCTAAGTTCTGTCTTTGTGGTTTGTTTCCTCTTGAAATAGCCACAAGCAAACACTGCGTAAAACACCTTTATTGGAAAGGTGTTCCAAGCTTCCAAAATACTACTGGTTTTCTGAATACTCGGCAAATTTTTTTTCATCTGAGTTGGATGTTCTCTGTGGTAATGATCAGTTCACTAAGTCCACTTAGCTGCCCAATTTTCACTCTTCTAGGATGAAGCGTGCGTTACCAGTAACAGTTTGAATTTTTAGGTTTCACTCTATTTCCTCCTATCCAGATAGATGTGTTTTTTAAGTCTAAATCAAACACGGTTTGTGCTAGCTCCTTGAAACTTGACAAAATAAAGTAGTTCTAAGTTCTGTCTTTGTGGTTTGTTTCCTCTTGAAATAGGCACAAGCAAAGACTGCGTAAAACACATTCATTGGAAAGGTGTTCCAAGCTTCCAAAATACTACTGGTTTTCTGAATACTCGGCAAATTTTTTTTCATCCGACCTTCATGATCTCTGTGGTAATGATCAGTTCACTAAGTCCACTTAGCTGCCCAACTTTCACTCTTCTAGGATGAAGCGTTCGTTACCAGTAACAGTTTGAATTTTTAGGTTTCACTCTATTTCCTCCTATACAGATAGATGTGTTTTTTAAGTCTAAATCAAACACGGTTTGTGCTAGCTCCTTGAAACTTGACAAAATAAAGTAGTTCTAAGTTCTGTCTTTGTGGTTTGTTTCCTCTTGAAATAGCCACAAGCAAACACTGCGTAAAACACCTTTATTGGAAAGGTGTTCCAAGCTTCCAAAATACTACTGGTTTTCTGAATACTCGGCAAATTTTTTTTCATCTGAGTTGGATGTTCTCTGTGGTAATCATCAGTTCACTAAGTCCACTTAGCTGCCCAATTTTCACTCTTCTAGGATGAAGCGTGCGTTACCAGTAACAGTTTGAATTTTTAGGTTTCACTCTATTTCCTCCTATCCAGATAGATGTGTTTTTTAAGTCTAAATCAAACACGGTTTGTGCTAGCTCCTTGAAACTTGACAAAATAAAGTAGTTCTAAGTTCTGTCTTTGTGGTTTGTTTCCTCTTGAAATAGGCACAAGCAAAGACTGCGTAAAACACATTCATTGGAAAGGTGTTCCAAGCTTCCAAAATACTACTGGTTTTCTGAATACTCGGCAAATTTTTTTTCATCCGACCTTCATGATCTCTGTGGTAATGATCAGTTCACTAAGTCCACTTAGCTGCCCAACTTTCACTCTTCTAGGATGAAGCGTTCGTTACCAGTAACAGTTTGAATTTTTAGGTTTCACTTTATTTCCTCCTTTACAGATAGATGTGTTTTTTAAGTCTAAATCAAACACGGTTTGTGCTAGCTCCTTGAAAGTTGACAAAATAAAGTAGTTCTAAGTTCTGCTTTGTGGTTTGTTTCCTCTTGAAATAGCCACAAGCAAAGACGGCGTAAAACCCATTCATTGGAAAGGTGTTCCAAGCTTCCAAAATACTACTGGTTTTCTGAATACTCGGCAAATTTTTTTTCATCCGACCTTGATGATCTCTGTGGTAATGATCAGTTCACTAAGTCCACTTAGCTGCCCAATTTTCACTCTTCTAGAATGAAGCGTTCGTTACCAGTAACAGTTTGAATTTTTAGGTTTCATTCTATTTCCTCTTATACAGATAGATGTGTTTTTTAAGTCTAAATCAAACACGGTTTGTGCTAGCTCCTTGAAACTTGACAAAATAAAGTAGTTCTAAGTTTTGTCTTTGTGGTTTGTTTCCTCTTGAAATAGCTACAAGCAAACACTGCGTAAAACACCTTTATTGGAAAGGTGTTCCAAGCTTCCAAAATACTACTGGTTTTTAGAATACTCGGCAAATTTTTTTTCATCCGACCTTGATGATCTCTGTGGTAATGATCAGTTCACTAAGTCCACTTAGCTGCCCAATTTTCACTCTTCTAGAATGAAGCGTTCGTTACCAGTAACAGTTTGAATTTTTAGGTTTCACTCTATTTCCTCCTATACAGATAGATGAGTTTTTTAAGTCTAAATCAAACACGGTTTGTGCTAGCTCCTTGAAACTTGACAAAATAAAGTAGTTCTAAGTTCTGTCTTTGTGGTTTGTTTCCTCTTGAAATAGCCACAATCAAAGACTGCGTAAAACACCTTTATTGGAAAGGTGTTCCAAGCTTCCAAAATACTACTGGTTTTCTGAATACTCGGCAAATTTTTTTTCATCCGACCTTGATGATCTCTGTGGTAATGATCAGTTCACTAAGTCCACTTAGCTGCCCAATTTTCACTCTTCTAGGATGAAGCGTTCGTTACCAGAAACAGTTTGAATTTTTAGGTTTCACTCTATTTCCTCCTATACAGATAGATGTGTTTTTTAAGAGTAAATCAAACACGGTTTGTGCTAGCTCCTTGAAACTTGACAAAATAAAGTAGTTCTAAGTTCTGTCTTTGTGGTTTGTTTCCTCTTGAAATAGACACAAGCAAAGACTGCGTAAAACACATTCATTGGAAAGGTGTTCCAAGCTGCCAAAATACTACTGGTTTTCTGAATACTGTGCAAATTTTTTTTCATCCGACCTTGATGATCTCTGTGGTAATGATCAGTTCACTAAGTCCACTTACCTGCCCAATTTTCACTCTTCTAGGATGAAGCGTTCGTTACCAGTAACAGTTTGAATTTTTAGGTTTCACTCTATTTCCTCCTATACAAATAGATGTGTTTTTTAAGTCTAAACCAAACACAGTTTGTGCTAGCTCCTTGAAACTTGACAAAATAAAGTAGTTCTAAGTTCTGTCTTTGTGGTTTGTTTCCTCTTGAAATAGCCAAGCAAAGACTGCGTAAAACACATTCATTGGAAAGGTGTTCCAAGATTCCAAAATACTACTGGTTTTCTGAATACTCGGCAAATTTTTTTTCATCCGACCTTGATGATCCCTGTGGTAATAATCAGTTCACTAAGTCCACTTAGCTGCCCAATTTTCACTCTTCTAGGATGAAGCGTTCGTTACCAGTAACAGTTTGAATTTTTAGGTTTCACTCTATTTCCTCCTATACAGATAGATGTGTTTTTTAAGTCTAAATCAAACACGGTTTGTGCTAGCTCCTTGAAACTTGACAAAAATAAAGTCGTTCTAAGTTCTGTCTTTGTGGTTTGTTTCCTCTTGAAATAGCCACAAGAATAGACTGCGTAAAACACCTTCATTGGAAAGGTGTGCCAAGCTTCCAAAAAAACTACTGGTTTTCTGAATACTCGGCAAAATTTTTTTTCATCCGACCTTGATGATCTCTGTGGTAATGATCAGTTTACTTAATCCACTTAGCTGCCCAATATTCACTCTTCTAGGATGAAGCGTTCCTTACCAGTAACAGTTTGAGTTTTTAGGTTTTACTCTATTTCCTCCTATATATATAGATGTGTTTGGAAGTCTAAATCAAACACGGTTTGTGCTAGCTCCTTGAAACTTGACAAAATAAAGTAGTTCTAAGTTCTGTCTTTGTGGTTTGTTTCCTCTTGAAATAGGCACAAGCAAAGACTGCGTAAAACACATTCATTGGAAAGGTGTGCCAAGCTTCCAAAAACTACTGGTTTTCGGAATACTCGGCAAATTTTTTTTCATCCGACCTTGATGATCTCTGTGGTAATGATCAGTTCACTAAGTCCACTTAGCTGCCCAATTTTCACTCTTCTAGGATGAAGTGTCGTTACCAGTAACAGTTTGAATTTTTAGGTTTCACTCTATTTCCTCCTATACAGATCGATGTGTTTTTTAAGTCTAAATCAAACACGGTTTGTGCTAGCTCCTTGAAACTTGACAAAATAAAGTAGTTCTAAGTTCTGTCTTAGTGGTTTGTTTCCTCTTGAAATAGCCACAAGCAAAGACTGCGTAAAACACATTCATTGGAAAGGTGTTCCAAGCTTCCAAAATACTACTGGTTTTCTGAATACTCGGCAAATTTTTTTTCATCCGACCTTGATGATCTCTGTGGTAATGATCAGTTCACTAAGTCCACTTAGCTGCCCAACTTTCACTCTTCTAGGATGAAGCGTTCGTTACCAGTAACAGTTTGAATTTTTAGGTTTCACTCTATTTTCTCCTATACAGATAGATGTGTTTTTTAAGTCTAAATCAAACACCGTTTGTGCTAGCTCCTTGAATCTTGACAAAACATAGTAGTTCTAAGTTCTGTCTTTGTGGTTTGTTTCCTCTTGAAATAGCCACAAGCAAAGACTGCGTAAAACCCATTCATTGGAAAGGTGTTCCAAGCTTCCAAAATACTACTGGTTTTCTGAATACTTGGCAAATTTTTTTTCATCCAGCCTTGATGATCTCTGTGGTAATGATCAGTTCACTAAGTCCACTTAGCTGCCCAATTTTCACTCTTCTAGAATGAAGCGTTCGTTACCAGTAACAGTTTGAATTTTTAGGTTTCACTCTATTTCCTCCTATACAGATAGATGTGTTTTTTAAGGCTAAATCAAACACGGTTTGTGCTAGCTCCTTGAAACTTGACAAAATAAAGTAGTTCTAAGTTCTGTCTTTGTGGTTTGTTTCCTCTTGAAATAGCCACAAGCAAACACTGCGTAAAACACCTTCATTTGAAAGGTGTTCCAAGCTTCCAAAATACTACTGGTTTTCTGAATACTCGGCAAATTTTTTTTCATCCGACCTTGATGATCTCTGTCGTAATGATCAGTTCACTAAGTCCACTTAGCTGCCCAATTTTCACTCTTCTAGGATGAAGCGTTCGTTACCAGTAACAGTTTGAATTTTTAGGTTTCACTCTATTTCCTCCTATACAAATAGATGTGTTTTTTAAGTCTAAATCAAACACCGTTTGTGCTAGCTCCTTGAAAGTTGACAAAATAAAGTAGTTCTAAGTTCTGTCTTTGTGGTTTGTTTCCTCTTGAAATAGCCACAAGCAAAGACTGCGTAAAACCCATTCATTGGAAAGGTGTTCCAAGCTTCCAAAATACTACTTGTTTTCTGAATACTCGGCAAATTTTTTTTCATCCGACCTTGATGATCTCTGTGGTAATGATCAGTTCACTAAGTCCACTTACCTGCCCAATTTTCACTCTTCTAGGATTAAGCGTTCGTTACCAGTAACAGTTTGAATTTTTAGGTTTCACTCTATTTCCTCCTATACAGATAGATGTGTTTTTTAAGTCTAAATCAAACACGGTTTGTGCTAGCTCCTTGAAACTTGACAAAATAAAGTAGTTCTAAGTTCTGTCTTTGTGGTTTGTTTCCTCTTGAAATAGCCACAAGCAAAGACTGCGTAAAACCCATTCATTGGAAAGGTGTTCCAAGCTTCAAAAAATACTACTGGTTTTCTGAATACTCGGCAAATTTTTTTTCATCCGACCTTGATGATCTCTGTGGTAATGATCAGTTCACTAAGTCCACTTAGCTGCCCAACTTTCACTCTTCTAGGATGAAGCGTTCGTTACCAGTAACAGTTTGAATTTTTAGGTTTCACTCTATTTCCTCCTATACAGATAGATGTGTTTTTTAAGTCTAAATCAAACACGGTTTGTGCTAGTTTTTTGAAACTTGACAAAATAAAGTAGTTCTAAGTTCTGTCTTTGTGGTTTGTTTCCTCTTGAAATAGCCACAAGCAAACACTGCGTAAAACACCTTTATTGGTAAGGTGTTCCAAGCTTCCAAAATACTAATGGTTTTCTGAATACTCGGCAAATTTTTTTTCATCCGACCTTCATGATCTCTGTGGTAATGATCAGTTCACTAAGTCCACTTAGCTGCCCAATTTTCACTCTTCTAGGATGAAGCGTTCGTTACCAGTAACAGTTTGAATTTTTAGGTTTCACTCTATTTCCTCCTATACAGATAGATGAGTTTTTTAAGTCTAAATCAAACACGGTTTGTGCTAGCTCCTTGAAACTTGACAAAATAAAGTAGTTTTAAGTTCTGTCTTTGTGGTTTGTTTCCTTTTGAAATAGCCACAAGCAAAGACTGCGTAAAACACATTCATTGGAAAGGTGTTCCAAGCTTCAAAAAATACTACTGGTTTTCTGAATACTCGGCAAATTTTTTTTCATCCGACCTCGATGATCTCTGTGGTAATGATCAGTTCACTAAGTCCACTTAGCTGCCCAACTTTCACTCTTCTAGGATGAAGCGTTCGTTACCAGTAACAGTTTGAATTTTTAGGTTTCACTCTATTTCCTCCTATACAGATAGATGTGTTTTTTAAGTCTAAATCAAACACGGTTTGTGCTAGCTCCTTGAAACCTGACAAAATAAAGTAGTTCTAAGTTCTGTCTTTGTGGTTTGTTTCCTCTTGAAATAGGCACAAGCAAAGACTGCGTAAAACACATTCATTGGAAAGGTGTTCCAAGCTTCCAAAATACTACTGGTTTTCTGAATACTCGGCAAATTTTTTTTCATCCGACCTTGATGATCTCTGTGGTAATGATCAGTTCACTAAGTCCACTTACCTGCCCAATTTTCACTCTTCTAGGATGAAGCGTTCGTTACCAGTAACAGTTTGAATTTTTAGGTTTCACTCTATTTCCTCCTATACAGATAGATGTGTTTTTTAAGTCTAAATCAAACACGGTTTGTGCTAGCTCCTTGAAACTTGACAAAATAAAGTAGTTCTAAGTTCTGTCCTTGTGGTTTGTTTCCTCTTGAAATAGCCACAAGCAAAGACTGCGTAAAACCCATTCATTGGAAAGGTGTTCCAATCTTCCAAAATACTACTGGTTTTCTGAATACTCGGCAAATTTTTTTTCATCCGACCTTGATGATCTCTGTGGTAATGATCAGTTCACTAAGTCCACTTAGCTGCTCAACTTTCACTCTTCTAGGATGAAGCGATCGTTACCAGTAAAAGTTTGAATTTTTAGGTTTCACTCTATTTCCTCCTATACAGATAGATGTGTTTTTTAAGTCTAAATCAAAAACGGTTTGTGCTAGCTTTTTGAAACTTGACAAAATAAAGTAGTTCTAAGTTCTGTCTTTGTGGTTTGTTTCCCCTTGAAATAGCCACAAGCAAAGACAGCGTAAAACCCATTCATTGGAAAGGTGTTCCAAGCTTCCAAAATACTACTGGTTTTCTGAATACTCGGCAAATTTTTTTTCATCCGACCTTGATGATCTCTGTGGTAATGATCAGTTCACTACGTCCACTTACCTGCCCAATTTTCACTCTTCTAGGATTAAGCGTTCGTTACCAGTAACAGTTTGAATTTTTAGGTTTCACTCTATTTCCTCCTATACAGATAGATGTGTTTTTTAAGTCTAAATCAAACACGGTTTGTGCTAGCTCCTTGAAACTTGACAAAATAAAGTCGTTCTAAGTTCTGTCTTTGTGGTTTGTTTCCTCTTGAAATACCCACAAGCAAACGCTGCGTAAAACACCTTCATTGGAAAGGTGTGCCAAGCTTCCAAAATACTACTGGTTTTCTGAATACTCGGCAAATTTTTTTTCATCCGACCTTGATGATCTCTGTGGTAATGATCAGTTCACTAAGTCCACTTAGCTGCCCAACTTTCACTCTTCTAGGATGAAGCGTTCGTTACCAGTAACAGTTTGAATTTTTAGGTTTCACTCTATTTCCTCCTATACAGATAGATGTGTTTTTTAAGTCTAAATCAAACACGGTTTGTGCTAGCTTTTTGAAACTTGACAAATTAAAGTAGTTCTAAGTTCTGTCTTTGTGGTTTGTTTCCTCTTGAAATAGCCACAAGCAAACACTGCGTAAAACACCTTTATTGGTAAGGTGTTCCAAGCTTCCAAAATACTACTGGTTTTCTGAATACTCGGCAAATTTTTTTTCATCCGACCTTGATGATCTCTGTGGTAATGATCAGTTCACTAGGTCCACTTAGCTGCCCAACTTTCACTCTTCTAGGATGAAGCGTTCGTTACCAGTAACAGTTTGAATTTTTAGGTTTCACTCTATTTCCTCCTATACAGATAGATGTGTTTTTTATGTCTAAATCAAACACGGTTTGTGCTTGCTCCTTGAAACTTGACAAAATAAAGTAGTTCTAAGTTCTGTCTTTGTGGTTTGTTTCCTCTTGAAATAGCCACAAGCAAAGACTGCGTAAAACACATTCATTGGAAAGGTGTTCCAAGCTTCAAAAAATACTACTGGTTTTCTGAATACTCGGCAAATTTTTTTTCATCCGACCTTGATGATCTCTGTGGTAATGATCAGTTCACTAAGTCCACTTAGCTGCCCAACTTTCACTCTTCTAGGATGAAGCGTTCGTTACCAGTAACAGTTTGAATTTTTAGGTTTCACTCTATTTCCTCCTATACAGATAGATGTGTTTTTTAAGTCTAAATCAAACACGGTTTGTGCTAGCTCCTTGAAACTTGACAAAATAAAGTAGTTCTAAGTTCTGTCTTTGTGGTTTGTTTCCTCTTGAAATAGGCACAAGCAAAGACTGCGTAAAACACATTCATTGGAAAGGTGTTCCAAGCTTCCAAAATACTACTGGTTTTCTGAATACTCGGCAAATTTTTATTCATCCGAACTTGATGATCTCTGTGGTAATGATCAGTTCACTAAGTCCACTTACCTGCCCAATTTTCACTCTTCTAGGATGAAGCGTTCGTTACCAGTAACAGTTTGAATTTTTAGGTTTCACTCTATTTCCTCCTATACAGATAGATGGGTTTTTTAAGTCTAAATCAAACACGGTTTGTGCTAGCTCTTTGAAACTTGACAAAATAAAGTAGTTCTAAGTTCTGTCTTTGTGGTTTGTTTCCTCTTGAAATACCCACAAGCAAAGACTGCGTAAAACCCATTCATTGGAAAGGTGTTCCAATCTTCCAAAATACTACTGGTTTTCTGAATACTCGGCAAATTTTTTTTCATCCGACCTTGATGATCTCTGTGGTAATGATCAGTTCACTAAGTCCACTTAGCTGCCCAACTTTCACTCTTCTAGGATGAAGCGATCGTTACCAGTAACAGTTTGAATTTTTAGGTTTCACTCTATTTCCTCCTATACAGATAGATGTGTTTTTTAAGTCTAAATCAAACACGGTTTGTGCTAGCTCCTTGAAACTTGACAAAATAAAGTAGTTCTAAGTTCTGTCTTTGTGGTTTGTTTCCTCTTGAAATAGCCACAAGCAAACACTGCGTAAAACACCTTTATTGGAAAGGTGTTCCAAGCTTCCAAAATACTACTGGTTTTCTGAATACTCGGCAAATTTTTTTCATACGACCTTGATGTTCTCTGTGGTAATGATCAGTTCACTAAGTCCACTTACCTGCCCAATTTTCACTCTTCTAGGATGAAGCGTTCGTTACCAGTAACAGTTTGAATTTTTAGGTTTCACTCTATTTCCTCCTATACAGATAGATGTGTTTTTTAAGTCTAAATCAAACACGGTTTGTGCTAGCTCCTTGACTTGACAAAATAAAGTAGTTCTAAGTTCTGTCTTTGTGGTTTGTTTCCTCTTGAAATAGCCACAAGCAAAGACTGCGTAAAACCCATTCATTGGAAAGGTGTTCCAAGCTTCCAAAATACGACTGGTTTTCTGAATACTCGGCAAATTTTTTTTCATCCGACCTTGATGATCTCTGTGGTAATGATCAATTCACTAAGTCCACTTAGCTGCCCAACTTTCACTCTTCTAGGATGAAGCGTTCGTTACCAGTAACAGTTTGAATTTTTAGGTTTCACTCTATTTCCTCCTATACAGATAGATGTGTTTTTTAAGTCTAAATCAAACACGGTTTGTGCTAGCTCCTTGAATCTTGACAAAATAAAGTAGTTCTAAGTTCTGCTTTGTGGTTTGTTTCCTCTTGAAATAGCCACAAGCAAAGACTGCGTAAAACCCATTCATTGGAAAGGTGTTCCAAGCTTCCAAAATACTACTGGTTTTCTGAATACTCGGCAAATTTTTTTTCATCCAACCTTGATGATCTCTGTGGTAATGATCAGTTCACTAAGTCCACCTAGCTGCCCAACTTTCACTCTTCTAGGATGAAGCGTTCGTTACCAGTAGCAGTTTGAATTTTTAGGTTTCACTCTATTTCCTCCTATACAGATAGATGTGTTTTTTAAGTCTAAATCAAACACGGTTTGTGCTAGCTCCTTGAAACTTGACAAAATAAAGTAGTTCTAAGTTCTGTCTTTGTCGTTTGTTTCCTCTTGAAATAGCCACAAGCAAACACTGCGTAAAACACCTGTATTGGAAAGGTGTTCCAAGCTTACAAAATACTACTGGTTTTCAGAATACTCGGCAAATTTTTTTTCATCCGACCTTGATGATCTCTGTGGTAATGATCAGTTCACTAAGTCCACTTAGCTGCCCAATTTTCACTCTTCTAGAATGAAGCGTTCGTTACCAGTAACAGTTTGAATTTTTAGGTTTCACTCTATTTCCTCCTATACAGATAGATGTGTTTTTTAAGTGTAAATCAAACACAGTTTGTGCTAGCTCCTTGAAACTTGACAAAATAAAGTAGTTCTAAGTTCTGTCTTTGTGGTTTGTTTCCTCTTGAAATAGCCACAAGCAAAGACTGCATAAAACACCTTCATTAGAAAGGTGTGCCAAGCTTCCAAAATACTACTGGTTTTCTGAATACTCGGCAAATTTTTTTTCATCCGAACTTGATGACCTCTGTGGTAATGATCAGCTCACTAAGTCCACTTAGCTGCCCAACTTTCACTCTTCTAGGATGAAGCGTTCGTTACCAGTAACAGTTTGAATTTTTAGGTTTCACTCTATTTCCTCCTATACAGATAGATGTGTTTTTTAAGTCTAAATCAAACACGGTTTGTGCTAGCTCCTTGAAACTTGACAAAATAAAGTAGTTCTAAGTTCTGTCTTTGTGGTTTGTTTCCTCTTGAAATAGCCACAAGCAAACACTGCGTAAAACACCTTTATTGGTAAGGTGTTCCAAGCTTCCAAAATACTACTGGTTTTCTGAATACTCGGCAAATTTTATTTCATCCGACCTTGATGATCTCTGTGGTAATGATCAGTTCACTAAGTCCACTTAGCTGCCCAACTTTCACTCTTCTAGGATGAAGCGTTCGTTACCAGTAACAGTTTGAATTTTTAGGTTTCACTCTATTTCCTCCTATACAGATAGATGTGTTTTTTAAGGCTAAATCAAACACGGTTTGTGCTAGTTTTTTGAAACTTGACAAAATAAAGTAGTTCTAAGTTCTGTCTTTGTGGTTTGTTTCCTCTTGAAATAGGCACAAGCAAAGACTGCGTAAAACACATTCATTGGAAAGGTGTGCCAAGCTTCCAAAAAACTACTGGTTTTCGGAATACTCGGCAAATTTTTTTTCATCCGACCTTGATGATCTCTGTGGTAATGATAAGTTCACTAAGTCCACTTAGCTGCCCAATTTTCACTCTTCGAGGATGAATTGTCGTTACCAGTAACAGTTTGAATTTTTAGGTTTCACTCTATTTCCTCCTATACAGATCGATGTGTTTTTTAAGTCTAAATCAAACACGGTTTGTGCTAGCTCCTTGAAACTTGACAAAATAAAGTAGTTCTAAGTTCTCTCTTTGTGGTTTGTTTCCTCTTGAAATAGCCACAAGCAAAGACTGCGTAAAACACATTCATTGGAAAGGTGTTCCAAGCTTCCAAAATACTACTGGTTTTCTGAATACTCGGCAAATTTTTTTTCATCCGACCTTGATGATCTCTGTGGTAATGATCAGTTCACTAAGTCCACTTACCTGCCCAATTTTCACTCTTCTAGGATGAAGCGTTCGTTACCAGTAACAGTTTGAATTTTTAGGTTTCACTCTATTTCCTCCTATACAGATAGATGGGTTTTTTAAGTCTAAATCAAACACGGTTTGTGCTAGCTCTTTGAAACTTGACAAAATAAAGTAGTTCTAAGTTCTGTCTTTGTGGTTTGTTTCCTCTTGAAATACCCACAAGCAAAGACTGCGTAAAACCCATTCATTGGAAAGGTGTTCCAATCTTCCAAAATACTACTGGTTTTCTGAATACTCGGCAATTTTTTTTTCATCCGACCTTGATGATCTCTGTGGTAATGATCAGTTCACTAAGTCCACTTAGCTGCCCAACTTTCACTCTTCTAGGATGAAGCGATCGTTACCAGTAACAGTTTGAATTTTTAGGTTTCACTCTATTTCCTCCTATACAGATAGATGTGTTTTTTAAGTCTAAATCAAACACGGTTTGTGCTAGCTCCTTGAAACTTGACAAAATAAAGTAGTTCTAAGTTCTGTCTTTGTGGTTTGTTTCCTCTTGAAATAGCCACAAGCAAACACTGCGTAAAACACCTTTATTGGAAAGGTGTTCCAAGCTTCCAAAATACTACTGGTTTTCTGAATACTCGGCAAATTTTTTTCATACGACCTTGATGTTCTCTGTGGTAATGATCAGTTCACTAAGTCCACTTACCTGCCCAATTTTCACTCTTCTAGGATGAAGCGTTCGTTACCAGTAACAGTTTGAATTTTTAGGTTTCACTCTATTTCCTCCTATACAGATAGATGTGTTTTTTAAGTCTAAATCAAACACGGTTTGTGCTAGCTCCTTGAAACTTGACAAAATAAAGTAGTTCTAAGTTCTGTCTTTGTGGTTTGTTTCCTCTTGAAATAGCCACAAGCAAAGACTGCGTAAAACCCATTCATTGGAAAGGTGTTCCAAGCTTCCAAAATACGACTGGTTTTCTGAATACTCGGCAAATTTTTTTTCATCCGACCTTGATGATCTCTGTGGTAATGATCAGTTCACTAAGTCCACTTAGCTGCCCAACTTTCACTCTTCTAGGATGAAGCGTTCGTTACCAGTAACAGTTTGAATTTTTAGGTTTCACTCTATTTCCTCCTATACAGATAGATGTGTTTTTTAAGTCTAAATCAAACACGGTTTGTGCTAGCTCCTTGAAACTTGACAAAATAAAGTAGTTCGAAGTTCTGCTTTGTGGTTTGTTTCCTCTTGAAATAGCCACAAGCAAAGACTGCGTAAAACCCATTCATTGGAAAGGTGTTCCAAGCTTCCAAAATACTACTGGTTTTCTAAATACTCGGCAAATTTTTTTTCATCCAACCTTGATGATCTCTGTGGTAATGATCAGTTCACTAAGTCCACCTAGCTGCCCAACTTTCACTCTTCTAGGATGAAGCGTTCGTTACCAGTAACAGTTTGAATTTTTAGGTTTCACTCTATTTCCTCCTATACAGATAGATGTGTTTTTTAAGTCTAAATCAAACACGGTTTGTGCTAGCTCCTTGAAACTTGACAAAATAAAGTAGTTCTAAGTTCTGTCTTTGTGGTTTGTTTCCTCTTGAAATAGCCACAAGCAAACACTGCGTAAAACACCTGTATTGGAAAGGTGTTCCAAGCTTACAAAATACTACTGGTTTTCAGAATACTCGGCAAATTTTTTTTCATCCGACCTTGATGATCTCTGTGGTAATGATCAGTTCACTAAGTCCACTTAGCTGCCCAATTTTCACTCTTCTAGAATGAAGCGTTCGTTACCAGTAACAGTTTGAATTTTTAGGTTTCACTCTATTTCCTCCTATACAGATAGATGTGTTTTTTAAGTCTAAATCAAACACGGTTTGTGCTAGCTCCTTGAAACTTGACAAAATAAAGTAGTTCTAAGTTCTGTCTTTGTGGTTTGTTTCCTCTTGAAATAGCCACAAGCAAAGACTGCATAAAACACCTTCATTAGAAAGGTGTGCCAAGCTTCCAAAATACTACTGGTTTTCTGAATACTCGGTAAATTTTTTTTCATCCGACCTTGATGACCTCTGTGGTAATGATCAGTTCACTAAGTCCACTTAGCTGCCCAACTTTCACTCTTCTAGGATGAAGCGTTCGTTACCAGTAACAGTTTCAATTTTTAGGTTTCACTCTATTTCCTCCTATACAGATAGATGTGTTTTTAAGTCTAAATCAAACACGGTTTGTGCTAGCTCCTTGAAACTTGACAAAATAAAAGTAGTTCTAAGTTCTGTCTTTGTGGTTTGTTTCCTCTTGAAATAGCCACAAGCAAACACTGCGTAAAACACCTTTATTGGTAAGGTGTTCCAAGCTTCCAAAATACTACTGGTTTTCTGAATACTCGGCAAATTTTATTTCATCCGACCTTGATGATCTCTGTGGTAATGATCAGTTCACTAAGTCCACTTAGCTGCCCAACTTTCACTCTTCTAGGATGAAGCGTTCGTTACCAGTAACAGTTTGAATTTTTAGGTTTCACTCTATTTCCTCCTATACAGATAGATGTGTTTTTTAAGTCTAAATCAAACACGGTTTGTGCTAGTTTTTTGAAACTTGACAAAATAAAGTAGTTCTAAGTTCTGTCTTTGTGGTTTCTTTCCTCTTGAAATAGGCACAAGCAAAGACTGCGTAAAACACATTCATTGGAAAGGTGTGCCAAGCTTCCAAAAAACTACTGGTTTTCGGAATACTCGGCAAATTTTTTTTCATCCGACCTTGATGACCTCTGTGGTAATGATCAGTTCACTAAGTCCACTTAGCTGCCCAACTTTCACTCTTCTAGGATGAAGCGTTCGTTACCAGTAACAGTTTCAATTTTTAGGTTTCACTCTATTTCCTCCTATACAGATAGATGTGTTTTTTAAGTCTAAATCAAACACGGTTTGTGCTAGCTCCTTGAAACTTGACAAAATAAAGTAGTTCTAAGTTCTGTCTTTGTGGTTTGTTTCCTCTTGAAATAGCCACAAGCAAAGACTGCATAAAACACCTTCATTAGAAAGGTGTGCCAAGCTTCCAAAATACTACTGGTTTTCTGAATACTCGGCAAATTTTTTTTCATCCGACTTGATGACCTCTGTGGTAATGATCAGTTCACTAAGTCCACTTAGCTGCCCAACTTTCACTCTTCTAGGATGAAGCGTTCGTTACCAGTAACAGTTTCAATTTTTAGGTTTCACTCTATTTCCTCCTATACAGATAGATGTGTTTTTTAAGTCTAAATCAAACACGGTTTGTGCTAGCTCCTTGAAACTTGACAAAATAAAGTAGTTCTAAGTTCGGTCTTTGTGGTTTGTTTCCTCTTGAAATAGCCACAAGCAAAGACTGCGTAAAACACATTCATTGGAAAGGTGTTCCAAGCTTCCAAAATACTACTGGTTTTCTGAATACTCGGCAAATTTTTTTTCATCCGACCTTGATGATCTCTGTGGTAATGATCAGTTCAGTAAGTCCACTTAGCTGCCCAACTTTCACTCTTCTAGGATGAAGCGTTCGTTACCAGTAACAGTTTGAATTTTTAGGTTTCACTCTATTTCCTCCTATACAGATAGATGTGTTTTTTAAGTCTAAATCAAACACGGTTTGTGCTAGCTCCTTGAAACTTGACAAAATAAAGTCGTTCTAAGTTCTGTCTTTGTGGTTTGTTTCCTCTTGAAATAGCCACAAGCAAAGACTGCGTAAAACACCTTCATTGGAAAGGTGTGCCAAGCTTCCAAAATACTACTGGTTTTCTGAATTCTCGGCAAATTTTTTTTCATCCGACCTTGATGATCTCTGTGGTAATGATCAGTTCACTAAGTCCACTTAGCTGCCCAACTTTCACTCTTCTAGGATGAAGCGTTCGTTACCAGTAACAGTTTGAATTTTTAGGTTTCACTCTATTTCCTCCTATACAGATAGATGTGTTTTTTAAGTCTAAATCAAACACGGTTTGTGCTAGTTTCTTGAAACTTGACAAAATAAAGTAGTTCTATGTTCTGTCTTTGTGGTTTGTTTCCTCTTGAAATAGGCACAAGCAAAGACTGCGTAAAACACATTCATTGGAAAGGTGTGCCAAGCTTCCAAAAAACTACTGGTTTTCGGAATACTCGGCAAATTTTTTTTCATCCGACCTTGATGATCTCTGTGGTAATGATCAGTTCACTAAGTCCACTTAGCTGCCCAATTTTCACTCTTCTAGGATGAATTGTCGTTACCAGTAACAGTTTGAATTTTTAGGTTTCACTTTATTTCCTCCTATACAGATCGATTTTTTTTTAAGTCTAAATCAAACACGGTTTGTGCTAGCTCCTTGAAACTTGACAAAATAAAGTAGTTCTAAGTTCTGTCTTTGTGGTTTGTTTCCTCTTGAAATAGCCACAAGCAAACACTGCGTAAAACACCTTTATTGGAAAGGTGTTCCAAGGTTCCAAAATACTACTGGTTTTCTGAATACTCGGCAAATTTTTTTTCATCCGACCTTGATGATCTCTGTGGTAATGATCAGTTCACTAAGTCCACTTACCTGCCCAATTTTCACTCTTCTAGGATGAAGCGTTCGTTACCAGTAACAGTTTGAATTTTTAGGTTTCACTCTATTTCCTCCTATACAGATATATGTGTTTTTTAAGTCTAAATCAAACACGGTTTGTGCTAGCTCCTTGAAACATGACAAAATAAAGTAGTTCTAAGTTCTGTCTTTGTGGTTTGTTTCCTCTTGAAATAGCCACAAGCAAAGACTGCGTAAAACACATTCATTGGAAAGGTGTTCCTAGCTTCCAAAATACGACTGGTTTTCTGAATACTCGGCAATTTTTTTTCATCCGACCTTGATGATCTCTGTGGTAATGATCAGTTCAGTAAGTCCACTTAGCTGCCCAACTTTCACTCTTCTAGGATGAAGCGTTCGTTACCAGTAACAGTTTGAATTTTAGGTTTCACTCTATTTCCTCCTATACAGATAGATGAGTTTTTTAAGTCTAAATCAAACACCGTTTGTGCTAGCTCCTTGAAACTTGACAAAATAAAGTAGTTCTAAGTTCTGTCTTTGTGGTTTGTTTCCTCTTGAAATAGCCACAAGCAAAGACTGCGTAAAACCCATTCATTGGAAAGGTGTTCCAAGCTTCCAAAATACTACTGGTTTTCTGAATACTCGGCAAATTTTTTTTCATCCAGCCTTGATGATCTCTGTGGTAATGATCAGTTCACTAAGTCCACTTAGCTGCCCAATTTTCACTCTTCTAGGATGAAGCGTTCGTTACCAGTAACAGTTTGAATTTTTAGGTTTCACTCTATTTCCTCCTATACAGATAGATGTGTTTTTTAAGGCTAAATCAAACACGGTTTGTGCTAGCTCCTTGAAACTTGACAAAATAAAGTAGTTCTAAGTTCTGTCTTTGTGGTTTGTTTCCTCTTGAAATAGCCACAAGCAAACACTGCGAAAACACCTTCATTGGAAAGGTGTTCCAAGCTTCCAAAATACTACTGGTTTTCTGAATACTCGGCAAATTATTTTTTTCATCCGACCTTGATGATCTCTGTTGGTAATCATCAGTTCACTAAGTCCACTTAGCTGCCCAATTTTCACTCTTCTAGGATGAAGCGTTCGTTACCAGTAACAGTTTGAATTTTTAGGTTTCACTCTATTTCCTCCTATACAGATAGATGTGTTTTTTAAGTCTAAATCAAACACCGTTTGTGCTAGCTCCTTGAAACTTGACAAAATAAAGTAGTTCTAAGTTCTGTCTTTGTGGTTTGTTTCCTCTGAAATAGCCACAAGCAAAGACTGCGTAAAACCCATTCATTGGAAAGGTGTTCCAAGCTTCCAAAATACTACTTTTTTCTGAATACTCGGCAAATTTTTTTTCATCCGACCTTGATGATCTCTGTGGTAATGATCAGTTCACTACGTCCACTTACCTGCCCAATTTTCACTCTTCTAGGATTAAGCGTTCGTTACCAGTAACAGTTTGAATTTTTAGGTTTCACTCTATTTCCTCCTATACAGATAGATGTGTTTTTTTAAGTCTAAATCAAACACGGTTTGTGCTAGCTCCTTGAAACTTGACAAAATAAAGTAGTTCTAAGTTCGGTCTTTGTGGTTTGTTTCCTCTTGAAATAGCCACAAGCAAAGACTGCGTAAAACACATTCATTGGAAAGGTGTTCCAAGCTTCCAAAATACTACTGGTTTTCTGAATACTCGGCTAATTTTTTTTCATCCGACCTTGATGATCTCTGTGGTAATGATCAGTTCAGTAAGGTCCACTTAGCTGCCCAACTTTCACTCTTCTGGGATGAAGCGTTCGTTACCAGTAACAGTTTGAATTTTTAGGTTTCACTCTATTTCCTCCTATACAGATAGATGTGTTTTTTAAGTCTAAATCAAACACGGTTTGTGCTAGCTCCTTGAAACTTGACAAAATAAAGTAGTTCTAAGTTCTGTCTTTGTGGTTTGTTTCCTCTTGAAATAGCCACAAGCAAAGACTGCGTAAAACCCATTCATTGGAAAGGTGTTCCAAGCTTCCAAAATACGACTGGTTTTCTGAATACTCGGCAAATTTTTTTTCATCCGACCTTGATGATCTCTGTGGTAATGATCAGTTCACTAAGTCCACTTAGCTGCCCAACTTTCACTCTTCTAGGATGAAGCGTTCGTTACCAGTAACAGTTTGAATTTTTAGGTTTCACTCTATTTCCTCCTATACAGATAGATGTGTTTTTTAAGTCTAAATCAAACACGGTTTGTGCTAGCTCCTTGAAACTTGACAAAATAAAGTAGTTCTAAGTTCTGCTTTGGTTTGTTTCCTCTTGAAATAGCCACAAGCAAAGACTGCGTAAAACCCATTCATTGGAAAGGTGTTCCAAGCTTCCAAAATACTACTGGTTTTCTGAATACTCGGCAAATTTTTTTTCATCCGACCTTGATGATCTCTGTGGTAATGATCAGTTCACTAAGTCCACCTAGCTGCCCAACTTTCACTCTTCTAGGATGAAGCGTTCGTTACCAGTAACAGTTTGAATTTTTAGGTTTCACTCTATTTCCTCCTATACAGATAGATGTGTTTTTTAAGTCTAAATCAAACACGGTTTGTGCTAGCTCCTTGAAACGTGACAAAATAAAGTAGTTCTAAGTTCTGTCTTTGTGGTTTGTTTCCTCTTGAAATAGCCACAAGCAAACACTGCGTAAAACACATTCATTGGAAAGGTGTTCCAAGCTTCCAAAATACTACTGGTTTTCTGAATACTCGGCAAACTTTTTTCATCCGACCTTGATGATCTCTGTGGTAATGATCAGTTCACTAAGTCCACTTAGCTGCCCAACTTTCACTCTTCTAGGATGAAGCGTTCGTTACCAGTAACAGTTTGAATTTTTAGGTTTCACTCTATTTCCTCCTATACAGATAGATGTGTTTTTTAAGTCTAAA
Organism: Callospermophilus lateralis; assembly: GCF_048772815.1. Lineage (NCBI taxonomy): Eukaryota > Metazoa > Chordata > Mammalia > Rodentia > Sciuridae > Callospermophilus > Callospermophilus lateralis. The sequence continues at coordinate 35,510 of NW_027518096.1, forward strand.
TCAAACACGGTTTGTGCTAGCTCTCCTTGAAACTTGACAAAATAAAGTAGTTCTAAGTTCTGTCTTTGTGGTTTGTTTCCTCTTGAAATAGCCACAAGCAAAGACTGCGTAAAACACCTTTATTGGAAAGATGTTCCAAGCTTCCAAAATACTACTGGTTTTCTGAATACTCGGCAAATTTTTTTTCATCCGACCTTGATGATCTCTGTGGTAATGATCAGTTCACTAAGTCCACTTACCTGCCCAATTTTCACTCTTCTAGGATGAAGCGTTCGTTACCAGTAACAGCTTGAATTTTTAGGTTTCACTCTATTTCCTCCTATACAGATAGATGTGTTTTTTAAGTCTAAATCAAACACGGTTTGTGCTAGCTCCTTGAAACTTGACAAAATAAAGTAGTTGTAAGTTCTGTCTTTGTGGGTTTGTTTCCTCTTGAAATACCCACAAGCAAACACTGCGTAAAACACCTTCATTGGAAAGGTGTGCCAAGCTTCCAAAATACTACTGGTTTTCTGAATACTCGGCAAATTTTTTTTCATCCGACCTTGATGATCTCTGTGGTAATGATCAGTTCACTAAGTCCACTTAGCTGCCCAACTTTCACTCTTCTAGGATGAAGCGTTCGTTACCAGTAACAGTTTGAATTTTTAGGTTTCACTCTATTTCCTCCTATACAGAGAGATGTTTTTTTTTTTTAATTCTAAATCAAACACGGTTTGTGCTAGCTCCTTGAAACTTGACAAAATAAAGTAGTTCTAAGTTCTGTCTTTGTGGTTTGTTTCCTATTGAAATAGCCACAAGCAAACACTGCGTAAAACACCTTTATTGGTAAGGTGTTCCAAGCTTCCAAAATACTACTTGTTTTCTGAATACTCGGCAAATTTTTTTCTCATGAATCTCTGTGGTAATGATCAGTTCACTAAGTCCACTTACCTGCCCAACTTTCACTCTTCTAGGATGAAGCGTTCGTTACCAGTAACAGTTTGAATTTTTAGGTTTCACTCTATTTCCTCCTATACAGATAGATGTGTTTTTTAAGTCTAAATCAAACACGGTTTGTGCTAGCTCCTTGAAACTTGACAAAATAAAGTAGTTCTAAGTTCTGTCTTTGTGGTTTGTTTCCTCTTGAAATAGCCACAAGCAAAGACTGCGTAAAACACATTCATTGGAAAGGTGTTCCAAGCTTCAAAAAATACTACTGGTTTTTTGAATACTCGGCAAATTTTTTTTCATCCGACCTTGATGATCTCTGTGGTAATGATCAGTTCACTAAGTCCACTTAGCTGCCCAACTTTCACTCTTCTAGGATGAAGCGTTCGTTACCAGTAACAGTTTGAATTTTTTAGGTTTCACTCTATTTCCCTCCCTATACAGATTGATGATTGTTTTT
>NW_027518097.1:0-36898 GCF_048772815.1 Callospermophilus lateralis
GAAGCTTGGCAATCCCTCTCAATGAAAGTGCTTTTCCACAATCTCTGCGTAGGGATACTTGAAGCGGAAACAAATCATAGAGACAAAACTGAGAACTCCTCTATTTTGTCAAGGTTCAAAGAACTACTACAAACCATGTTGAATTTAGAGTTCCAAATTCATCTATCTATGTAGGGGAGAACAGACTGAGACCTAAAAATAAAAACTGCTACTGAAAACGAACGCTTCAACATAGAAGAACAAAATTTGGTGAAGTCAAGTGGGATTTGTGTACCGATCGTAAACACCATGTATCATCAAGATTGGGTGAAAAAATATTTGCTGGTATTTCGGAAACTCGTAATTTCTTGGATGCTTGGCAACCCCTCTCAGTGAAAGTGCGTATCCACCGTCTGTGCCTAGTTCTACTTGAAGAGGAAACAAACCATAGAGACAAAACAGAGAACTCCTTTATTTTGTTAAGTTTCAAAGAGCCACTACAAACCATGTTGGATTTAGAGTTCCAAATTCATCTATCTATATAGCAGAGAACAGAGTGAAACCTAAACATAAAAAGTGCTACTGTAGACGAACGCTTCAACCAAGAAGAACAAAATTTGGTGAACCAAGTGGGATTTGTGAACTGATCATTACCACCAACTATCATCAAGACTGGGTGAAAAAAATATTTGCTGGTATTTCGGAAACTCGTAATTTGTTGGAACCTTGGCAACCCCTCTCAAGGAAAGTGCTTTTCCACAGGCACTGCTTAGGGCTACTTGAAGCGGAAACAAATCATAGAGACAAAATTGAGAACTCCTTTATTTTGTCAAGTTTCAAAGAGCTACTACAAACCATGTTGGATTTAGAGTTCCAAAGTCATCTATCAATACCGGAGAGAACACAGTGAAACCTAAATATAAAAATTGCTACTGTAGACGAATGCTTCAACCTAGAAGAACAAAATTTGGTGAGCCAAGTGGGATTTGTGTACTGATCATCACCACCAAGTATCATCAAGATTGTTTGAAAAAATATTTGCTGGTATTTCGGAAACTCGTTATTTCTTAGTGCTTGGCAACTCCTCTCAATGAAAGTGCTTTTCCACAGTCTGTGAATAAGGCTACTTGAAGAGGAAACAAACCATAGAGACAAAACTGAGAACTCCTTTATTTTGTCAAGTTTCAAAGAGCTACTACAAACCATGTTGGATTTAGAGTTCCAAATTCATCCATCTATATAGCAGAGAACAGAGTGAAACCTAAATATAAAAACTGCTACTGTAGACGAACCCTTCAAACTAGAAGAACAAAATTTGGTGAGCCAAGTGGGATTTGTGTACTTGTCATTACCACCACGTATCATCAAGATTGGGTGAAAAAATATGTGCTGGTATTTCGGAAACTCGTAATTTCTTGGAAGCTTGGCAACCCCTCTCAATGAAAGTGCTTTTCCACAGTCTGCTTAGGGCTACTTGAAGCGGAAACAAATCATAGAGACAAAACTGAGAACTCCTTTATTTTGTCAATTTTCAAAGAGCTACTACAGACCATGTTGGATTTAGAGTTCCAAATTCATCTATCTATATAGGAGAGAACAGAGTGAAACCTAAAAATAAAACTGCTACTGAAAACGAACGCTTCAACATAGAAGAACAAAATTTGGTGAGTCAAGTGGGATTTGTGTACCGATCGTAAACACCAAGTATCATCAAGATTGGGTGAAAAAATATTTGCTGGTATTTCGATAACTCATAATTTCTTGGAAGCTTGGGATCCCTCTCAATGAAAGTGCGTATCCACCCTCTGTGCCTAGGGCTACTTGAAGAGGAAACCAACCAGAGAGAAAAAACAGAGAACTCCTTTATTTTGTCAAGTTTCAAAGAGCCACTACAAACCAAGTTGGATTTAGAGTTCCAAATTCATCTATCTGTATAGCAGAGAACAGAGTGAAACCTAAACATAAAAACTGCTACTGTAGACGAACGCTTCATCCTAGAAGAAAAAAATTTGGTGAGCCAAGTGGGATTTGGATACCGATCATTACCACCACGTATCATCAACATTGGGTGACAAAATATTTGCTGGTATTTCGGAAACTCGTAATTTCTTGGAAGCTTGGCAACCCCTTTCAATGAAACTGCTTTTCCACAGTCTCTGCTTAGGGCTACATGAGGCGCAATCAAATCATAGAGACAAAACTGAGAACTCCTTTACTTTGTCTAGTTTCGAAGAGCTACTACAAACAATATTGGATTTAGAGTTCCAAATTCACCGATCCATATTGGAGAGAACAGTGTGAAACCTAAATATAAAAACTGCTACTGTAGATGAACGCTTAAACCTAGAAGACAAAATTTGGTGAGCCAACTGGGATTTGTGTACTGATCATTACCACCAAGTGTCATCAAGATTGCGTGAAATAATATTTGCTGGTAATTTGGAAACTTGTTATTTATTAGAAGCTTGGCAATCCCTCTCAATGAAAGTGCTTTTCCACAGTCTCTGCGTAGGGATACTTGAAGCGGAAACAAATCATAGAGACAAAACTGAGAATTCCTCTATTTTGTCACGGTTCAAAGAGCTACTACAAACCATGTTGAATTTAGAGTTCCAAATTCATCTATCTATATCGGAGAGAACAGAGTGAAACCTAAATAAAAAATTGCTACTGTAGACGAACGCTTCAAACTAGAAGAACAAAATTTGTTGAGCCAAGTGGGATCTGTATACTGATCATCCCCACCAAGTATCCTCAAGATTGGATGAAAAAATATTTGTTGGTATTTCGGAAACTCGTTATTTCTTAGAAGTTTGCAACCCCTCTCAATGAAAGTGCTTTTCCACAGTCTGTTCCTAGGGGTACATGAAGAGGAAACAAACCATAGAGACAAAACTGAGAACTCCTTTATTTTGTCAAGTTTCAAAGAGCTACTACAAACCATGTTGGATTTAGAGTTCCAAATTCATCTATCTATATAGGAGAGAACAGAGTGAAACCTAAATGTAAAAACTGCTCCTGTAGACGAACGCTTCAAACTAGAAGAACAAAATTTGGTGAGCCAAGTGGGATTTGTGTACTGATCATTACCACCAAGTATCATCAAGATTCGGTGAAAAAATATTTGCTGGTATTTCGGAAACTCGTAATTTCTTGGAAGCTTGGCAACCCCTCTCAATGAAAGTGCTTTTCCACAGTCTCTGCTTAGGGCTACTTGAAGCAGAAACAAATCATAGAGACAAAACTGAGAACTCCTTTATTTTTTCAAGTTTCAAAGAGCTACTACAAACCATGTTGGATTTAGAGTTCCAAATTCATCTATCTCTATAGGAGAGAACAGAGTGAAACCTAAATAAAAAAATTGCTACTGTAGACGAACGCTTCAACCTAGAAGAACAAAATTTGTTGAGCCAAGTGGGATTTGTATACTGATCATCACCACCAAGTATCATCAAGATTGGGTGAAAAAATATTTGCTGGTATTTCGGAAACTCGTATTTTCTTGGAAGCTTGGCAACCTCTCAAAGAAAGTGCTTTTCCACCGTTTGTGCCTGGGGCTACTTGAAGAGGAAACAAACCATAGAGACAAAACTGAGAACTCCTTTATTTTGTCAATTTTTAAAGAGCTACTACAAACCATGTTGGATTTAGAGTTCCAAATTGATCTATCTATGTATGAGACAACAGAGAGAAACCTAAAAATAAAAACTGCTACTGAAAACGAACGCATCAAGCTAGAAGAACAATATTTGTTGAGTCAAGTCTGATTTGTGTACCGATCATTACCACCAAGTATCATCAAGATTGGGTGAAAAAGTATTTGCTGGTTTTTCGGAAACTCGTAATTTCTTGGAAGCTTTTCAACCCCTCTCAATGAAAGTGCTTTTCCAGCGTTTGTGCCTGGGGCTACTTGAAGAGGAAACAAACCCTAAAGACAAAACTGAGAACTCCTTTATTTTGTCAAGTTTCAAGGAGCCATTACAAACCATGTTGGATTTAGAGTTCAAATTCATCTTTCTATATAAAGGGAACAGAGTGAAACCTAAACATAAAAACTGCTCCTGTAGACGAACGCTTCAACCTAGAAGAACAAAATTTGGTGAGCCAAGTGGGATTTGTGTACTGATCATTACCACCAAGTGTCATCAAGTTTGCGTGAAAAAATATTTGCTGGTATATCTGAAACTCGTTATTTCTTAGAAGCTTGGCAACCCCACTCAATGAAAGTGCTTTTCCACAGTCAGTGCTTAGAGCTACTTGAAGCGGAAAGAAATCATAGAGACAAAACTGAGAATTCCTTTATTTTGTCAAGTTTCAAAGAGCTACTACAAACCATGTTGGATTTAGAGTTCCAAATTCATCTATCTATATAGGAGAGAACAGACTGAAACCTAAATAAAAAAATTGCTACTGTAGACGAACGCTTCAACGTAGAAGAACAAAATTTGGTGAGTCAAGTGGGATTTGTGTACTGATCATTACCACCAAATGTCATCAAGATTGGGTGAAAAAATATGCTGGTATTTCGGAAAATCCTTATTTCTTAGAAGCTTGGCAACCCCTCTCAATGAAAGTGCTTTTCCACAGTCTCTGCCTAGGGCTACTTGAAGAGGAAACAAACCATAGAGACAAAACTGAGAACTCCTTTATTTTGTCAAGTTTCAAGAGCTACTACAAACCATGTTGGATTTAGAGTTCCAAATTCATCTATCCATATAGGAGAGAACAGAGTGAATCCTAAACATAAAAACTGCTCCAGTAGACGAACGCTTCAACCTAGAAGAACAAAATTTGGTGAGCCAAGTGGGATTTTTGTACTGGTCATTACCACCAAGTATCATCAAGATTGGGTGAAAAAATATTTGCTGGCATTTCGGAAACTCGTAATTTCTTGGAAGCTTGGCAACCCCTATCAATGAATGTGCTTTTCCACAGTCACTGCTTAGGGCTATTGAAGCGGAAAGAAATCATACAGACAAAACTGAGAACTCCTTTATTTTGTCAAGTTTCAAAGAGCTACTACAAACCATGTTGTATTTAGAGTTCCAAATTCATCTATTTATATATGTGAGAGAACAGAGTGAAACCTAAATAAAAAAATTGCTACTGTAGACAAACGCTTCAACCTAGAAGAACAGAATTTGTTGAGCCAAGTGGGATTTGTATACTGATCATCACCACCAAGTATCCTCAAGATTGGATGAAAAAATATTTGCTGGTAATTCGGAAACTCGTTATTTCTTAGAAGCTTGGCAACCCTTCTCAATGAAAGTGCTTTTCCACAGTCTGTGCCTAGGGCTACTTGAAGTGGAAAAAAACCATAGAGACAAAACTGAGAACTCCTTTATTTTGTCAATTTCAAAGAGCTACTACAAACCATGTTGGATTTCGAGTTCCAAATTCATCTATCCATATAGGAGAGAACAGAGTGAAACCTAAATATAAAAAGTGCTATTGTAGACGAACGCTTCAACCTAGAAGAACAAAATTTGGTGAGCCAAGTGGGATTTGTATACTGATCATCACCACCAAGTATCATCGAGATTGGGTGAAAAAATATGTGCTGGTATTTCGGAAACTCGTAATTTCTTGGAAGTTTGGCAACCCCTCTCAATGAAAGTGCTTTTCCACAGTCTCTGCTTAGGGCTACTTGAAGCGGAAACAAATCATAGAGACAAAACTGAGAACTCCTTTATTTTGTCAATTTTCAAAGAGCTACTACAGACCATGTTGGATTTAGAGTTCCAAATTCATCTATCTATATAGGAGAGAACAGAGTGAAACCTAAAAATAAAAACTGCTACTTAAAACGAACGCTTCAACATAGAAGAACAAAATTTGGTGAGTCAAGTGGGATTTGTGTACCGATCGTAAACACCAAGTATCATCAAGATTGGGTGAAAAAATATTTGCTGGTATTTCGATAACTCATAATTTCTTGGAAGCTTGGGATCCCTCTCAATGAAAGTGCGTATCCACCCTCTGTGCCTAGGGCTACTTGAAGAGGAAACAAACCAGAGAGAAAAAACAGAGAACTCCTTTATTTTGTCAAGTTTCAAAGAGCCACTACAAACCATGTTGGATTTAGAGTTCCAAATTCATCTATCTGTATAGCAGAGAACAGAGTGAAACCTAAACATAAAAACTGCTACTGTAGACGAACGCTTCATCCTAGAAGAAAAAAATTTGGTGAGCCAAGTGGGATTTGGATACCGATCATTACCACCACGTATCATCAACATTGGGTGACAAAATATTTGCTGGTATTTCGGAAACTCGTAATTTCTTGGAAGCTTGGCAACCCCTTTCAATGAAACTGCTTTTCCACAGTCTCTGCTTAGGGCTACATGAGGCGGAAACAAATCATAGAGACAAAACTGAGAACTCCTTTACTTTGTCTAGTTTCGAAGAGCTACTACAAACCATATTGGATTTAGAGTTCCAAATTCAGCGATCCATATTGGAGAGAACAGTGTGAAACCTAAATATAAAAACTGCTACTGTAGATGAAGGCTTAAACCTAGAAGACAAAATTTGGTGAGCCAACTGGGATTTGTGTACTGATCATTACCACCAAGTGTCATCAAGATTGCGTGAAATAATATTTGCTGGTAATTTGGAAACTTGTTATTTATTAGAAGCTTGGCAATCCCTCTCAATGAAAGTGCTTTTCCACAGTCTCTGCGTAGGGATACTTGAAGCGGAAACAAATCATAGAGACAAAACTGAGAATTCCTCTATTTTGTCACGGTTCAAAGAGCTACTACAAACCTTGTTGAATTTAGAGTTCCAAATTCATCTATCTATATCGGAGAGAACAGAGTGAAACCTAAATAAAAAATTGCTACTGTAGACGAACGCTTCAAACTAGAAGAACAAAATTTGTTGAGCCAAGTGGGATCTGTATACTGATCATCCCCACCAAGTATCCTCAAGATTGGATGAAAAAATATTTGTTGGTATTTCGGAAACTCGTTATTTCTTAGAAGCTTTGCAACCCCTCTCAATGAAAGTGCTTTTCCACAGTCTGTTCCTAGGGGTACATGAAGAGGAAACAAACCATAGAGACAAAACTGAGAACTCCTTTATTTTGTCAAGTTTCAAAGAGCTACTACAAACCATGTTGGATTTAGAGTTCCAAATTCATCTATCTATATAGGAGAGAACAGAGTGAAACCTAAATGTAAAAACTGCTCCTGTAGACGAACGCTTCAAACTAGAAGAACAAAATTTGGTGAGCCAAGTGGGATTTGTGTACTGATCATTACCACCAAGTATCATCAAGATTTGGTGAAAAAATATTTGCTGGTATTTCGGAAACTCGTAATTTCTTGGAAGCTTGGCAACCCCTCTCAATGAAAGTGCTTTTCCACAGTCTCTGCTTAGGGCTACTTGAAGCAGAAACAAATCATAGAGACAAAACTGAGAACTCCTTTATTTTTTCAAGTTTCAAAGAGCTACTACAAACCATGTTGGATTTAGAGTTCCAAATTCATCTATCTCTATAGGAGAGAACAGAGTGAAACCTAAATAAAAAAATTGCTACTGTAGACGAACGCTTCAACCTAGAAGAACAAAATTTGTTGAGCCAAGTGGGATTTGTATACTGATCATCACCACCAAGTATCATCAAGATTGGGTGAAAAAATATTTGCTGGTATTTCGGAAACTCGTATTTTCTTGGAAGCTTGGCAACCTCTCAAAGAAAGTGCTTTTCCACCGTTTGTGCCTGGGGCTACTTGAAGAGGAAACAAACCATAGAGACAAAACTGAGAACTCCTTTATTTTGTCAATTTTTAAAGAGCTACTACAAACCATGTTGGATTTAGAGTTCCAAATTGATCTATCTATGTATGAGACAACAGAGAGAAACCTAAAAATAAAAACTGCTACTGAAAACGAACGCATCAAGCTAGAAGAACAATATTTGGTGAGTCAAGTCTGATTTGTGTACCGATCATTACCACCAAGTATCATCAAGATTGGGTGAAAAAGTATTTGCTGGTTTTTCGGAAACTCGTAATTTCTTGGAAGCTTTTCAACCCCTCTCAATGAAAGTGCTTTTCCAGCGTTTGTGCCTGGGGCTACTTGAAGAGGAAACAAACCCTAAAGACAAAACTGAGAACTCCTTTATTTTGTCAAGTTTCAAGGAGCCATTACAAACCATGTTGGATTTAGAGTTCCAAATTCATCTTTCTATATAAAGGGAACAGAGTGAAACCTAAACATAAAAACTGCTCCTGTAGACGAACGCTTCAACCTAGAAGAACAAAATTTGGTGAGCCAAGTGGGATTTGTGTACTGATCATTACCACCAAGTGTCATCAAGTTTGCGTGAAAAAATATTTGCTGGTATATCTGAAACTCGTTATTTCTTAGAAGCTTGGCAACCCCACTCAATGAAAGTGCTTTTCCACAGTCAGTGCTTAGAGCTACTTGAAGCGGAAAGAAATCATAGAGACAAAACTGAGAATTCCTTTATTTTGTCAAGTTTCAAAGAGCTACTACAAACCATGTTGGATTTAGAGTTCCAAATTCATCTATCTATATAGGAGAGAACAGACTGAAACCTAAATAAAAAAATTGCTACTGTAGACGAACGCTTCAACGTAGAAGAACAAAATTTGGTGAGTCAAGTGGGATTTGTGTACTGATCATTACCACCAAATGTCATCAAGATTGGGTGAAAAAATATGCTGGTATTTCGGAAAATCCTTATTTCTTAGAAGCTTGGCAACCCCTCTCAATGAAAGTGCTTTTCCACAGTCTCTGCCTAGGGCTACTTGAAGAGGAAACAAACCATAGAGACAAAACTGAGAACTCCTTTATTTTGTCAAGTTTCAAGAGCTACTACAAACCATGTTGGATTTAGAGTTCCAAATTCATCTATCCATATAGGAGAGAACAGAGTGAATCCTAAACATAAAAACTGCTCCAGTAGACGAACGCTTCAACCTAGAAGAACAAAATTTGGTGAGCCAAGTGGGATTTTTGTACTGGTCATTACCACCAAGTATCATCAAGATTGGGTGAAAAAATATTTGCTGGCATTTCGGAAACTCGTAATTTCTTGGAAGCTTGGCAACCCCTATCAATGAATGTGCTTTTCCACAGTCACTGCTTAGGGCTATTGAAGCGGAAAGAAATCATACAGACAAAACTGAGAACTCCTTTATTTTGTCAAGTTTCAAAGAGCTACTACAAACCATGTTGTATTTAGAGTTCCAAATTCATCTATTTATATATGTGAGAGAACAGAGTGAAACCTAAATAAAAAAATTGCTACTGTAGACAAACGCTTCAACCTAGAAGAACAGAATTTGTTGAGCCAAGTGGGATTTGTATACTGATCATCACCACCAAGTATCCTCAAGATTGGATGAAAAAATATTTGCTGGTAATTCGGAAACTCGTTATTTCTTAGAAGCTTGGCAACCCTTCTCAATGAAAGTGCTTTTCCACAGTCTGTGCCTAGGGCTACTTGAAGTGGAAAAAAACCATAGAGACAAAACTGAGAACTCCTTTATTTTGTCAATTTCAAAGAGCTACTACAAACCATGTTGGATTTCGAGTTCCAAATTCATCTATCCATATAGGAGAGAACAGAGTGAAACCTAAATATAAAAAGTGCTATTGTAGACGAACGCTTCAACCTAGAAGAACAAAATTTGGTGAGCCAAGTGGGATTTGTATACTGATCATCACCACCAAGTATCATCGAGATTGGGTGAAAAAATATGTGCTGGTATTTCGGAAACTCGTAATTTCTTGGAAGTTTGGCAACCCCTCTCAATGAAAGTGCTTTTCCACAGTCTCTGCTTAGGGCTACTTGAAGCGGAAACAAATCATAGAGACAAAACTGAGAACTCCTTTATTTTGTCAATTTTCAAAGAGCTACTACAGACCATGTTGGATTTAGAGTTCCAAATTCATCTATCTATATAGGAGAGAACAGAGTGAAACCTAAAAATAAAAACTGCTACTTAAAACGAACGCTTCAACATAGAAGAACAAAATTTGGTGAGTCAAGTGGGATTTGTGTACCGATCGTAAACACCAAGTATCATCAAGATTGGGTGAAAAAATATTTGCTGGTATTTCGATAACTCATAATTTCTTGGAAGCTTGGGATCCCTCTCAATGAAAGTGCGTATCCACCCTCTGTGCCTAGGGCTACTTGAAGAGGAAACAAACCAGAGAGAAAAAACAGAGAACTCCTTTATTTTGTCAAGTTTCAAAGAGCCACTACAAACCATGTTGGATTTAGAGTTCCAAATTCATCTATCTGTATAGCAGAGAACAGAGTGAAACCTAAACATAAAAACTGCTACTGTAGACGAACACTTCATCCTAGAAGAAAAAAATTTGGTGAGCCAAGTGGGATTTGGATACCGATCATTACCACCACGTATCATCAACATTGGGTGACAAAATATTTGCTGGTATTTCGGAAACTCGTAATTTCTTGGAAGCTTGGCAACCCCTTTCAATGAAACTGCTTTTCCACAGTCTCTGCTTAGGGCTACATGACGCGGAAACAAATCATAGAGACAAAACTGAGAACTCCTTTACTTTGTCTAGTTTCGAAGAGCTACTACAAACCATATTGGATTTAGAGTTCCAAATTCAGCGATCCATATTGGAGAGAACAGTGTGAAACCTAAATATAAAAACTGCTACTGTAGATGAACGCTTAAACCTAGAAGACAAAATTTGGTGAGCCAACTGGGATTTGTGTACTGATCATTACCACCAAGTGTCATCAAGATTGCGTGAAATAATATTTGCTGGTAATTTGGAAACTTGTTATTTATTAGAAGCTTGGCAATCCCTCTCAATGAAAGTGCTTTTCCACAGTCTCTGCGTAGGGATACTTGAAGCGGAAACAAATCATAGAGACAAAACTGAGAATTCCTCTATTTTGTCAAGGTTCAAAGAGCTACTACAAACCATGTTGAATTTAGAGTTCCAAATTCATCTATCTATGTAGGGGAGAACAGACTGAGACCTAAAAATAAAAACTGCTACTGAAAACGAACACTTCAACATAGAAGAACAAAATTTGGTGAGTCAAGTGGGATTTGTGTACCGATCGTAAACACCATGTATCATCAAGATTGGGTGAAAAAATATTTGCTGGTATTTCGGAAACTCGTAATTTCTTGGATGCTTGGCAACCCCTCTCAGTGAAAGTGCGTATCCACCGTCTGTGCCTAGGGCTACTTGAAGAGGAAACAAACCATAGAGACAAAACAGAGAACTCCTTTATTTTGTTAAGTTTCAAAGAGCCACTACAAACCATGTTGGATTTAGAGTTCCAAATTCATCTATCTATATAGCAGAGAACAGAGTGAAACCTAAACATAAAAACTGCTACTGTAGACAAACGCTTCAACCTAGAACAAATTTGGTGAGCCAATTGAGATTTGGATACCGATCATTACCTCCACATATCATCAACATTGGGTGAAAAAATATTTGCTGGTATTTCGGAAACTCGTAATTTCTTGGAAGCTTGGCAACCCCTATCAATGAATGTGCTTTTCCACAGTCACTGCTTAGGGCTACTTGAAGCGAAAAGAAATCATAGAGACAAAACTGAGAACTCCTTTATTTAATCAAGTTTCAAAGAGCTACTACAAACCATGTTGTATTTAGAGTTCCAAATTCATCTATCTATATCGGAGAGAACAGAGTGAAACCTAAATAAAAAATTGCTACTGTAGACGAACGCTTCAAACTAGAAGAACAAAATTTGTTGAGCCAAGTGGGATCTGTATACTGATCATCCCCACCAAGTATCCTCAAGATTGGATGAAAAAATATTTGTTGGTATTTCGGAAACTCGTTATTTCTTAGAAGCTTTGCAACCCCTCTCAATGAAAGTGCTTTTCCACAGTCTGTTCCTAGGGGTACTTGAAGAGGAAACAAACCATAGAGACAAAACTGAGAACTCCTTTATTTTGTCAAGTTTCAAAGAGCTACTACAAACCATGTTGGATTTAGAGTTCCAAATTCATCTATCTATATAGGAGAGAACAGAGTGAAACCTAAACGTAAAAACTGCTCCTGTAGACGAACGCTTCAAACTAGAAGAACAAAATTTGGTGAGCCAAGTGGGATTTGTGTACTGATCATTACCACCAAGTATCATCAAGATTCGGTGAAAAAATATTTGCTGGTATTTCGGAAACTCGTAATTTCTTGGAAGCTTGGCAACCCCTCTCAATGAAAGTGCTTTTCCACAGTCTCTGCTTAGGGCTACTTGAAGCAGAAACAAATCATAGAGACAAAACTGAGAACTCCTTTATTTTTTCAAGTTTCAAAGAGCTACTACAAACCATGTTGGATTTAGAGTTCCAAATTCATCTATCTCTATAGGAGAGAACAGAGTGAAACCTAAATAAAAAAATTGCTACTGTAGACGAACGCTTCAACCTAGAAGAACAAAATTTGTTGAGCCAAGTGGGATTTGTATACTGATCATCACCACCAAGTATCATCAAGATTGGGTGAAAAAATATTTGCTGGTATTTCGGAAACTCGTATTTTCTTGGAAGCTTGGCAACCTCTCAAAGAAAGTGCTTTTCCACCGTTTGTGCCTGGGGCTACTTGAAGAGGAAACAAACCATAGAGACAAAACTGAGAACTCCTTTATTTTGTCAATTTTCAAAGAGCTACTACAAACCATGTTGGATTTAGAGTTCCAAATTGATCTATCTATGTATGAGACAACAGAGAGAAACCTAAAAATAAAAACTGCTACTGAAAACGAACGCATCAAGCTAGAAGAACAATATTTGGTGAGTCAAGTGGGATTTGTGTACCGATCATTACCACCAAGTATCATCAAGATTGGGTGAAAAAGTATTTGCTGGTTTTTCGGAAACTCGTAATTTCTTGGAAGCTTTTCAACCCCTCTCAATGAAAGTGCTTTTCCAGCGTTTGTGCCTGGGGCTACTTGAAGAGGAAACAAACCCTAAAGACAAAACTGAGAACTCCTTTATTTTGTCAAGTTTCAAGGAGCCATTACAAACCATGTTGGATTTAGAGTTCCAAATTCATCTTTCTATATAAAGGGAACAGAGTGAAACCTAAACATAAAAACTGCTCCTGTAGACGAACGCTTCAACCTAGAAGAACAAAATTTGGTGAGCCAAGTGGGATTTGTGTACTGATCATTACCACCAAGTGTCATCAAGTTTGCGTGAAAAAATATTTGCTGGTATATCTGAAACTCGTTATTTCTTAGAAGCTTGGCAACCCCACTCAATGAAAGTGCTTTTCCACAGTCAGTGCTTAGAGCTACTTGAAGCGGAAAGAAATCATAGAGACAAAACTGAGAATTCCTTTATTTTGTCAAGTTTCAAAGAGCTACTACAAACCATGTTGGATTTAGAGTTCCAAATTCATCTATCTATATAGGAGAGAACAGACTGAAACCTAAATAAAAAAATTGCTACTGTAGACGAACGCTTCAACGTAGAAGAACAAAATTTGGTGAGTCAAGTGGGATTTGTGTACTGATCATTACCACCAAATGTCATCAAGATTGGGTGAAAAAATATGCTGGTATTTCGGAAAATCCTTATTTCTTAGAAGCTTGGCAACCCCTCTCAATGAAAGTGCTTTTCCACAGTCTCTGCCTAGGGCTACTTGAAGAGGAAACAAACCATAGAGACAAAACTGAGAACTCCTTTATTTTGTCAAGTTTCAAGAGCTACTACAAACCATGTTGGATTTAGAGTTCCAAATTCATCTATCCATATAGGAGAGAACAGAGTGAATCCTAAACATAAAAACTGCTCCAGTAGACGAACGCTTCAACCTAGAAGAACAAAATTTGGTGAGCCAAGTGGGATTTTTGTACTGGTCATTACCACCAGGTATCATCAAGATTGGGTGAAAAAATATTTGCTGGCATTTCGGAAACTCGTAATTTCTTGGAAGCTTGGCAACCCCTATCAATGAATGTGCTTTTCCACAGTCACTGCTTAGGGCTATTGAAGCGGAAAGAAATCATACAGACAAAACTGAGAACTCCTGTATTTTGTCAAGTTTCAAAGAGCTACTACAAACCATGTTGTATTTAGAGTTCCAAATTCATCTATTTATATATGTGAGAGAACAGAGTGAAACCTAAATAAAAAAATTGCTACTGTAGACAAACGCTTCAACCTAGAAGAACAGAATTTGTTGAGCCAAGTGGGATTTGTATACTGATCATCACCACCAAGTATCCTCAAGATTGGATGAAAAAATATTTGCTGGTAATTCGGAAACTCGTTATCTCTTAGAAGCTTGGCAACCCTTCTCAATGAAAGTGCTTTTCCACAGTCTGTGCCTAGGGCTACTTGAAGTGGAAAAAAACCATAGAGACAAAACTGAGAACTCCTTTATTTTGTCAATTTCAAAGAGCTACTACAAACCATGTTGGATTTCGAGTTCCAAATTCATCTATCCATATAGGAGAGAACAGAGTGAAACCTAAACGTAAAAACTGCTCCTGTAGACGAACGCTTCAAACTAGAAGAACAAAATTTGGTGAGCCAAGTGGGATTTGTGTACTGATCATTACCACCAAGTGTCATCAAGTTTGCGTGAAAAAATATTTGCTCGTATATCTGAAACTCGTTATTTCTTAGAAGCTTGGCAACCCCACTCAATGAAAGTGCTTTTCCACCGTTTGTGCCTGGGGCTACTTGAAGAGGAAACAAACCATAGAGACAAAACTGAGAACTCCTTTATTTTGTCAAGTTTCAAAGAGCTACTACAAACCATGTTGGATTTAGAGTTCCAAATTCATCTATCTATGTATGAGAGAACAGAGAGAAACCTAAAAATAAAAACTGCTACTGAAAACGAAAGCATCAAGCTAGAAGAACAATATTTGGTGAGTCAAGTGGGATTTGTGTACCGATCATTACCACCAAGTATCATCAAGAATGGGTGAAAAAGTATTTGCTGGTTTTTCGGAAACTCGTAATTTCTTGGAAGCTTGGCAACCCCTCTCATTGAAAGTGCTTTTCCACCGTTTGTGCCTGGGGCTACTTCAAGAGGAAACAAACCATAGGGACAAAACTGAGAACTCCTTTATTTTGTCAAGTTTCAAGGAGCCATTACAAACCATGTTGGATTTACAGTTCCAAATTCATCTTTCTATATAAAGGGAACAGAGTGAAACCTAAAAATAAAAACTGCTCCTGTAGACGAACGCTTCAACCTAGAAGAACAAAATTTGGTGAGCCAAGTGGGATTTGCATACTGATCATCACCACCAAGTGTCCCCAAGATTGGATGAAAAAATATTTGCTGGTTTTCGGAAACTCGTTATTTCTTAGAAGCTTGGCAACCCCTCTCAATTAAAGTGATTTTCCACAGTCTGTGCTTAGGGCTACTTGAAGAGGAAACAAACCATAAAGACTAAAATGAGAACTCCTTTATTTTGTCAAGTTTCAAAGAGCTACTACAAACCAAGTTGGATTTAGAATTCCAAATTCATCTATCTATATAGGAGAGAACAGAGTGAAACCTAAATAAAAAAAATTGCTACTGTAGACGAACGCTTCAACCTAGAAGAACAAAATTTGTTGAGCCAAGTGGGATTTGTATACTGATCATCATCACCAAGTATCCTCAAGATTGGATGAAAAAATATTTGCTGGTATTTCGGAAACTTGTTATTTCTTAGAAGCTTGGCAACCCCTCTCATTGAAAGTGCTTTTCCACAGTCTCTGCCTAGGGCTACTTGAAGAGGAAACAAACCATAGAGACAAAACTCAGAACTCCTTTATTTTGTCAAGTTTCAAAGAGCTACTACAAACCATGTTGGATTTAGAGTTCCAAATTCATCTATCCATATAGGAGAGAACAGATTGAAACCTAAACATAAAAACTGCTCCTGTAGACGAACGCTTCAAATAGAAGAACAAAATTTGGTGAGCCAAGTGGGATTTGTGTACTGATCATTACCACCAATATCATCAAATTTGGGTGAAAATATATTTGGTGGTATTTCAGAAACTCGTAATTTCTTGGAAGCTTGGCAACCCCTATCAATGAATGTGCAATTCCACAGTCAGTGCTTAGGGCTACTTGAAGCGGAAAGAAATCATAGAGACAAAACTGAGAATTCCGTTATTTTGTCAAGTTTCAAAGAGCTACTACAAAACATGTTGGATTTAGAGTTCCAAATTCATCTATCTATATAGGAGAGAACAGAGTGAAACCTAAATAAAAAAATTGCTACTGTAGACGAATGCTTCAATCTAGAAGAACAAAATTTTTTGAGCCTAGTGGGATTTGTATACTGATCATCACCACCAAGTATCCTCAAGATTGGATGAAAAAATATTTGCTGGTTTTCGGAAACTCGTTATTTCTTAAAATCTTGGCAACCCCTCTCAATGAAAGTGCTTTTCCTCAGTCTGTTCCTAGGGGTACTTGAAGAGGAAAAACCATAGAGACAAAACTGAGAACTCCTTTATTTTGTCAAGTTTCAAAGAGCTACTACAAACCATGTTGGATTTAGAGTTCCAAATTCATCTATCTATATAGGAGAGAACAGTGTGAAACCTAAACATAAAAACTGCTACTGTAAACGAACGCTTCAACGTAGAAGAACAAAATTTGGTGAGCCTAGTGGGATTTGTAGACTTGTCATTACAACCACGTATCATCAAGATTGGGTGAAAAAATATTTGCTGGTATTCCGTAAACTCGTAATTTCTTGGAAGCTTGGCCACCCCTCTCAATGAAAGTGCTTATCCACAGTCTCTGCTTAGGGCTACTTGAAGCGGAAACAAATCATAGAGACAAAACAGAGAACTCCTTTATTTTGTCAAGTTTCAAAGAGCTACTACAAACCATGTTGGATTTTGAGTTCCAAATTCATCTATCTCTATAGGAGAGAACAGAGTGAAACCTAAATAAAAAAATTGCTACTGTAGACGAACGCTTCAACCTAGAAGAACAAAATTTGTTGAGCCAAGTGGGATTTGTATACTGATCATCACCACCAAGTATCATCAAGATTGGTTGAAAAAATATTTGCTGGTATTTCGGAAACTCGTATTTTCTTGGAAGCTTGGCAACCTCTCAAAGAAAGTGCTTTTCCACCGTTTGTGCCTGGGGCTACTTGAAGAGGAAACAAACCATAGAGACAAAACTGAGAACTCCTTTATTTTGTCAATTTTCAAAGAGCTACTACAAACCATGTTGGATTTAGAGTTCCAAATTGATCTATCTATGTATGAGACAACAGAGAGAAACCTAAAAATAAAAACTGCTACTGAAAACGAACGCATCAAGCTAGAAGAACAATATTTGGTGAGTCAAGTGGGATTTGTGTACCGATCATTACCACCAAGTATCATCAAGATTGGGTGAAAAAGTATTTGCTGGTTTTTCGGAAACTCGTAATTTCTTGGAAGCTTGGCAACCCCTCTCAATGAAAGTGCTTTTCCAGCGTTTGTGCCTGGATCTACTTGAAGAGGAAACAAACCCTAAAGACAAAACTGAGAACTCCTTTATTTTGTCAAGTTTCAAGGAGCCATTACAAACCATGTTGGATTTAGATTTCCAAATTCATCTTTCTATATAAAGGGAACAGAGTGAAACCTAAACATAAAAACTGCTCCTGTAGACGAACGCTTCAACCTAGAAGAACAAAATTTGGTGAGCCAAGTGGGATTTGTGTACTGATCATTACCACCAAGTATCATCAAGATTGGGTGAAAATATATTTGCTGGTATTTCGGAAACTCGTAATTTCTTGGAAGCTTGGCAACCCCTATCAATGAATGTGCTTTTCCACAGTCAGTGCTTAGAGCTACTTGAAGCAGAAAGAAATCATAGAGACAAAACTGAGAATTCCTTTATTTTGTCAAGTTTCAAAGAGCTACTACAAACCATTTTGGATTTAGAGTTCCAAATTCATCTATCTATATAGGAGAGAACAGACTGAAACCTAAATAAAAAAATTGCTACTGTAGACGAACGCTTCAACGTAGAACAACAAAATTTGGTGAGTCAAGTGGGATTTGTGTACTGATCATTACCACCAAATGTCATCAAGATTGGGTGAAAAAATATGCTGGCATTTCGGAAAATCCTTATTTCTTAGAAGCTTGGCAACCCCTCTCAATGAAAGTGCTTTTCCACAGTCTCTGCCTAGGGCTACTTGAAGAGGAAACAAACCATAGAGACAAAACTGAGAACTCCTTTATTTTGTCAAGTTTCAAGAGCTACTACAAACCATGTTGGATTTAGAGTTCCAAATTCATCTATCCATATAGGAGAGAACAGAGTGAATCCTAAACATAAAAACTGCTCCAGTAGACGAACACTTCAACCTAGAAGAACAAAATTTGGTGAGCCAAGTGGGATTTTTGTACTGGTCATTACCACCAAGTATCATCAAGATTGGGTGAAAAAATATTTGCTGGCATTTCGGAAACTCGTAATTTCTTGGAAGCTTGGCAACCCCTATCAATGAATGTGCTTTTCCACAGTCACTGCTTAGGGCTATTGAAGCGGAAAGAAATCATACAGACAAAACTGAGAACTCCTTTATTTTGTCAAGTTTCAAAGAGCTACTACAAACCATGTTGTATTTAGAGTTCCAAATTCATCTATTTATATATGTGAGAGAACAGAGTGAAACCTAAATAAAAAAATTGCTACTGTAGACAAACGCTTCAACCTAGAAGAACAGAATTTGTTGAGCCAAGTGGGATTTGTATACTGATCATCACCACCAAGTATCCTCAAGATTGGATGAAAAAATATTTGCTGGTAATTCGGAAACTCGTTATTTCTTAGAAGCTTGGCAACCCTTCTCAATGAAAGTGCTTTTCCACAGTCTGTGCCTAGGGCTACTTGAAGTGGAAAAAAACCATAGAGACAAAACTGAGAACTCCTTTATTTTGTCAATTTCAAAGAGCTACTACAACCCATGTTGGATTTCGAGTTCCAAATTCATCTATCCATATAGGAGAGAACAGAGTGAAACCTAAATATAAAAAGTGCTATTGTAGACAAACGCTTCAACCTAGAAGAACAAAATTTGGTGAGCCAAGTGGGATTTGTGTACTGATCATTACCACCAAGTGTCATCAAGTTTGCGTGAAAAAATATTTGCTGGTATATCTGAAACTCGTTATTTCTTAGAAGCTTGGCAACCCCACTCAATGAAAATGCTTTTCCACCGTTTGTGCCTGGGGCTAATTGAAGAGGAAACAAACCATAGAGACAAAACTGAGAACTCCTTTATTTTGTCAAGTTTCAAAGAGCTACTACAAACCATGTTGGATTTAGAGTTCCAAATTCATCTATCTATGTATGAGAGAACAGAGAGAAACCTAAAAATAAAAACTGCTACTGAAAACGAAAAGCATCAAGCTAGAAAGAAACAATATTTGGTGAGTCAAGTGGTTTGTGTACCGATCATTACCACCAAGTATCATCAAGAATGGGTGAAAAAGTATTTGCTGGTTTTTCGGAAACTCGTAATTTCTTGGAAGCTTGGCAACCCCTCTCAATGAAAGTGCTTTTCCACCGTTTGTGCCTGGGGCTACTTCAAGAGGAAACAAACCATAGAGACAAAACTGAGAACTCCTTTATTTTGTCAAGTTTCAAGGAGCCATTACAAACCATGTTGGATTTACAGTTCCAAATTCATCTTTCTATATAAAGGGAACAGAGTGAAACCTAAAAATAAAAACTGCTCCTGTAGACGAACGCTTCAACCTAGAAGAACAAAATTTGGTGAGCCAAGTGGGATTTGCATACTGATCATCACCACCAAGTATCCTCAAGATTGGATGAAAAAATATTTGCTGGTTTTCGGAAACTCGTTATTTCTTAGAAGCTTGGCAACCCCTCTCAATTAAAGTGATTTTCCACAGTCTTTGCTTAGGGCTACTTGAAGAGGAAACAAACCATAAAGACTAAAATGAGAACTCCTTTATTTTGTCAAGTTTCAAAGAGCTACTACAAACCAAGTTGGATTTAGAGTTCCAAATTCATCTATCTATATAGGAGAGAACAGAGTGAAACCTAAATAAAAAAATTGCTACTGTAGACGAACGCTTCAACCTAGAAGAACAAAATTTGTTGAGCCAAGTGGGATTTGTATACTGATCATCATCACCAAGTATCCTCAAGATTGGATGAAAAAATATTTGCTGGTATTTCGGAAACTGGTTATTTCTTAGAAGCTTGGCAACCCCTCTCATTGAAAGTGCTTTTATACAGTCTCTGCCTAGGGCTACTTGAAGAGGAAACAAACCATAGAGACAAAACTCAGAACTCCTTTATTTTGTCAAGTTTCAAAGAGCTACTACAAACCATGTTGGATTTAGAGTTCCAAATTCATCTATCCATATAGGAGAGAACAGAGTGAAACCTAAACATAAAAACTGCTCCTGTAGACGAACGCTTCAAAATAGAAGAACAAAATTTGGTGAGCCAAGTGGGATTTGTGTACTGATCATTACCACCAATATCATCAAATTTGGGTGAAAATATATTTGGTGGTATTTCAGAAACTCGTAATTTCTTGGAAGCTTGGCAACCCCTATCAATGAATGTGCTTTTCCACAGTCAGTGCTTAGGGCTACTTGAAGCGGAAAGAAATCATAGAGACAAAACTGAGAATTCCGTTATTGTGTCAAGTTTCAAAGAGCTACTACAAAACATGTTGGATTTAGAGTTCCAAATTCATCTATCTATATAGGAGAGAACAGAGTGAAACCTAAATAAAAAAATTGCTACTGTAGACGAACGCTTCAATCTAGAAGAACAAAATTTGTTGAGCCTAGTGGGATTTGTATACTGATCATCACCACCAAGTATCCTCAAGATTGGATGAAAAAATATTTGCTGGTTTTCGGAAACTCGTTATTTCTTAAAATCTTGGCAACCCCTCTCAATGAAAGTGCTTTTCCTCAGTCTGTTCCTAGGGGTACTTGAAGAGGAAAAACCATAGAGACAAAACTGAGAACTCCTTTATTTTGTCAAGTTTCAAAGAGCTACTACAAACCATGTTGGATTTAGAGTTCCAAATTCAACTATCCATATAGGAGAGAACAGAGTGAAACCTAAATATAAAAACTGCTACTGTAGACTAACGCTTCAACCTAGAAGAACAAAATTTGGTGAGCCAAGTGGGATTTGTGTACTGATCATTAACACCAAGTGTCATCAAGATTGCGTGAAAAAATATATGCTGGTATATCGGAAGCTCTTTATTTCTTAGAAGCTTGGCAACCCCTCTCAATGAAAGTGCTTTTCCACAGTCTGTGCCTAGGGCTACTTGAAGTGGAAACAAACCATAGAGACAAAACTGAGAACTCCTTTATTTTGTCAAGTTTCAAAGAGCTACTACAAACCATGTTGGATTTAGAGTTCCAAATTCATCTATCCATATAGGAGAGAACAGAGTGAAACCTAAATATAAAAACTGCTACTGTAGACGAACGCTTCAACCTAGAAGAACAAAATTTGGTGAGCCAAGTGGGATTTGTGTACTGATCATTACCACCAAGTGTCATCAAGATTGCGTGAAAAAATATATGCTGGTATATCGGAAGCTCGTTATTTCTTAGAAGCTTGGCAACTCCACTCAATGAAAGTGCTTTTCCAAGTCTGTTCCTAGGGGTACTTGAAGAGGAAACAAACCATAGAGGCAAAACTGAGAACTCCTTTATTTTGACAAGTTTCAAAGAGCTACTACAAACCATGTTGGATTTAGAGTTCCAAATTCATCTATCTATATAGGAGAGAACAGTGTGAAACCTAAACATAAAAACTGCTACTGTAAACGAACGCTTCAACATAGAAGAACAAAATTTGGTGAGCCAAGTGGGATTTGTAGACTTGTCATTACAACCACGTATCATCAAGATTGGGTGAAAAAATATTTGCTGGTATTTCGAAACAAGTTATTTCTTAGAAGCTTGGCAACCCCTCTCAATGAAAGTGATTTTCCACACTCTCTGCCTAGGGCTACTTGAAGACGAAACAAACCATAGAGACAAAACTGAGAATTCCTTTATTTTGTCAAGTTTCAAAGAGCTACTACAAACCATGTTGGATTTAGAGTTCCAAATTCATCTATCTATATAGGAGAGAACAGACTGAAACCTAAATAAAAAAATTGCTACTGTAGACGAACGCTTCAACGTAGAAGAACAAAATTTGGTGAGTCAAGTGGGATTTGTGTACTGATCATTACCACCAAATGTCATCAAGATTGCGTGAAAAAATATTTGCTGGTATATCGGAAACTCGTTATTTCTTAGATACTTGGCAACCCCACTCAATGAAAGTGCTTTTCCTCAGTCTGTTCCTATTGGTACTTGAAGAGGAAACAAACCATAGAGACAAAACTGAGAACTCCTTTATTTTGTCAAGTTTCAAAGAGCTACTACAAACCATGTTGGATTTAGAGTTCCAAATTCATCTATCTATATAGGAGAGAACAGTGTGAAACCTAAACATAAAAACTGCTACTGTAAACGAACGCTTCAACGTAGAAGAACAAAATTTGGTGAGCCAAGTGAGATTTTTGTACTGGTCATTACCACCAAGTATCATCAAGATTGGGTGAAAAAATATTTGCTGGTATTTCGGAAACTCGTAATTTCTTGGAATCTTGGCAACCCCTATCAATGAATGTGCTTTTCCACAGTCACTGCTTAGGGCTATTGAAGCGGAAAAAAATCATGGAGACAAAACTGAGAACTCCTTTATTTTGTCAAGTTTCAAAGAGCTACTACAAACCATGTTGGATTTAGAGTTCCAAATTCATCTATCTATATAGGAGAGAACAGAGTGAAACCTAAATAAAAAAATTGCTACTGTAGACGAACGCTTCAACCTAGAAGAACAAAATTTGTTGAGCCAAGTGGGATTTGTATACTGATCATCACCACCAAGAATCCTCAAGATTGGATGAAAAAATATTTGCTGGTTTTCGGAAACTTGTTATTTCTTAGAAGCTTGGAAACCCATCTCAATGAAAGTGCTTTTCCACAGTCCGTGCCTAGGGCTACCTGAAGAGGAAACAAACCATAAAGACAAAACTGAGAACTCCTTTATTTTGTCAAGTTTCAAAGAGCTACTACAAACCATGTTGGATTTAGAGTTCCAAATTCATATATCTATATAGGAGAGAACAGAGTGAAACCTAAATAAAAAAATTGCTACTGTAGACGAACGCTTCAACCTAGAAGAACAAAATTTGTTGAGCCAAGTGGGATTTGTATACTGATCATCACCACCAAGTATCCTCAAGATTGGATGAAGAAATATTTGCTGGTATTTCGGAAACTCGTTATTTCTCAGAAGCTTGGCAACCCCTCTCAATGAAAGTGCTTTTCCACAGTCTCTGCCTAGGGCTACTTGAAGAGGAAACAAACCATAGAGACAAAACTGAGAACTCCTTTATTTTGTCAAGTTTCAAAGAGCTACTACAAATCATGTTGGATTTAGAGTTCCAAATTCATCTATCCATATAGGAGAGAACAGAGTGAAACCTAAACATAAAAACTGCTCCTGTAGACGAACGCTTCAACCTAGAAGAACAAAATTTGGTGAGCCAAGTGGGATTTTTGTACTGGTCCTTGACCACCAAGTATCATCAAGATTGGGTGAAAAAATATTTGCTGGTATTTCGGAAACTCGTAATTTCTTGGAATCTTGGCAACCCCTATCAAAGATTGTGCTTTTCCACAGTCACTGCTTAGGGCAATTGAAGCGGAAAGAAATCATACAGACAAAATTGAGAACTCCTTTATTTTGTCAAGTTTCAAAGAGCTACTACAAACCATGTTGTATTTAGAGTTCCAAATTTATCTATCTATATAGGAGAGAACAGAGTGAAACCTAAATAAAAAAATTGCTACTGTAGACAAACGCTTCAACCTAGAAGAACAAAATTTGTTGAGCCAAGTGGGATTTGTATACTGATCTTCACCACCAAGTATCCTCAAGATTGGATGAAAAAATATTTGCTGGTAATTCGGAAACTCTTTATTTCTTAGAAGCTTGGCAACCCCTCTCAATGAAAGTGCTTTTCCACAGTCTGTGCCTAGGGCTACTTGAAGCGGAAACAAACCATAGAGACAAAACTGAGAACTCCTTTATTTTGTCAAGTTTCAAAGATCTACTACAAACCATGTTGGATTTAGAGTTTCAAATTCATCTATCCATATAGGAGAGAACACAGTGAAACCTAAATATAAAAACTGCTATTGTAGACGAACGCTTCAACCTAGAAGAACAAAATTTGGTGAGCCAAGTGGAATTTGTGTACTGATCATTACCACCAAGTGTCATCAAGATTGCGTGAAAAAATATTTGCTGGTATATCAGAAGCTCGTTATTTCTTAGAAGCTTGGCAACCCCACTCAATGAAAGTGCTTTTCCACAGTCTGTTCCTAGGGGTACTTGAAGAGGAAACAAACCATAGAGACAAAACTGAGAAATGCTTTATTTTGTCAAGTTTCAAAGAGCTACTACAAACCATGTTGGATTTAGAGTTCCAAATTCATCTATCTATATAGGAGAGAACAGTGTGAAACCTAAACATAAAAACTGCTACTGTAAACGAACGCTTCAACGTAGAAGAACAAAATTTGGTGAGCCAAGTGGGATTTGTAGACTTGTCATTACAACCACGTATCATCAAGAGTAAGTGAAAAAATATTTGCTGGTATTCCAGAAACTCGTAATTTCTTGGAAGCTTGGCAACCCCTCTCAATGAAAGTGCTTTTCCAGCGTTTGTGCCTGGGGCTACTTGAAGAGGAAACAAACCATAAAGATAAAACTGAGAACTCCTTTATTTTGTCAGGTTTCAAAGAGCCACTACAAACCATGTTGGATTTAGAGTTCCAAATTCATCTATCGATATAAGAGAGAACAGAGTGAAACCTAAACATAAAAACTGCTCCTGTAGACGAACGCTTCAACCTAGAAGAACAAAAATTGGTGAGCCAAGTGGGATTTGTGTACTGATCATTACCACCAAGTATCATCAAGATTGGGTGAAAAAATATTTGCTGGTATTTCGGAAACTCGTAATTTCTTGGAAGCTTGGCAACCCCTATCAATGAATGTGCTTTTCCACAGTCACTGCTTAGGGCTATTGAAGCGGAAAGAAATCATAGAGACAAAACTGAGAACTCCTTTATTTTGTCAAGTTTCAAAGAGCTACTACTAACCATGTTGGATTTAGAGATCCAAATTCATCTATCTATATAGGAGAGAACAGAGTGAAACCTAAACATAAAAACTGCTATTGTAAACGAACGCTTCAACGTAGAAGAGCAAAATTTTGTGAGCCAAGTGGGATTTGTAGCCTTGTCATTACAACCACGTATCATCAAGAGTAAGTGAAAAAATATTTGCTGGTATTCCGGAAACTCGTAATTTCTTGGAAGCTTGGCAACCCCTCTCAATGAAAGTGCTTTTCCACAGTCTCTGCTTAGAACTACTTGAAGCGGAAACAAATCATAGAGACAAAACTGAGAACTCCTTTATTTTTTCAAGTTTCAAAGAGCTACTACAAACCATATTGGATTTAGAGTTCCAAATTCATCTATCTATGTAGGAGAAAACAGAGTGAAACCTAAATATAAAAACTGCTACTGTAGACGAACGCTTCAACCTAGAAGAACAAAATTTGGTGAGCCAAGTGGGATTTGTGTACTGATCTTCACCACCAAGTATCATCAAGATTGGGTGAATAAATATTTGCTGGTAATTCGGAAACTCGTTATTTCTTAGAAGCTTTCCAACCCCACTCAATGAAAGTGCTTTTCCACAGCCTGTTCCTAGGGGTACTTGAAGAGGAAACAAACCATTGAGAAAAAACTGAGAACTCCTTTATTTTGTCATCTTTTAAAGAGCCACTACAAACCATGTTGGATTTAGAGTTCCAAATTCATCTATATATAGGACAGAACAGAGGGAAACCTAAATATAAAAACTGCTTCAGTAGAGGAACGCTTCAACGTAGAAGAACAAAATTTTGTGAGCCAAGTCGGATTTGTGTACCGATCATCACCACCAAGTATCATCAAGATTCGGTGAAAAAATATTTGCTGGTAATTGGGAAACTCGTAATTTTTTGGAAGCTTGGCAATCCCTTTCAATGGAAGTGCTTTTCCATAGTCTCTGCTTAGGGCTAAATGAAGAGGAAACAAATAATAGAGACGAAACTGAGAACTCCTTTACTTTGTCAAGTTTCAAAGAGCTACTACAAACCATATTGGATTTAGAATTCCAAATTCATCTATCTATATAGGAGAGACAGAGTTAAACCTAAATATAAAAACTGCTACTGTAGACGAACGCTTCAACATAGAAGAACAAAATTTGGTGAGCCAAGTGGGATTTGTGTAGTGATCATTACCACCATGTGTCATAAAGATTGCTTGAAAAAATATTTGCTGGTATTTCGGAAACTCGTTATTTCTAAGAAGCTTGGCAACCCCTCTCAATGAAAGTGCTTTTCCACAGTCGGTGCCTAGGGCTACTTGAAGAGGAAACAATCCATAGAGACAAAACTGAGAACTCCTTTATTTTGTCAAGTTTCAAAGAGCTACTACAAACCATGTTGAATTTAGAGTTCCAAATTCATCTATCCATATAGGAGAGAACAGAGTGAAACCTAAATATAAAAACTGCTACGGTAGACGAACGCTTCAACCTGGAAGAACAAAATGTGGTAAGCCAAATGGGATTTGTGTACTGATGATTACCACCAAGTATCATCAAGATTGGGTGAAAAAATATTTGCTGGTATTTCGGAAACTCGTAATTTCTTGGAAGCTTGGCAACCCCTCTCAATGAAAGTGCTTTTCCACAGTCACTGCTTAGGGCTACTTGAAGCGGAAACAAATCATAGAGACAAAACTGAGAACTCCTTTATTTTGTCAAGGTTCAAAGAGCTACTACAAACCATGTTGGATTTAGAGTTCCAAATTCATCTTTCTATATAGGAGAGAACAGAGTGAAACCTAAAAATAAAAACTGCTACTGAAAACGAACGCTTCAACCTAGAAGAACAAAATTTGGTGAGTCAAGTGGGATTTGTGTACCAATCATTAACAGCAAGTATCATCAAGATTGGGTGAAAAAATATTTGCTGGTATTTCGGAAACTCGTAATTTCTTGGAAGCTTGGCAACCTCTCAAAGAAAGTGCTTTTCCACCTTTTGTGCCTGGGGCTACTTGAAGAGGAAACAAACCATAGAGACAAAACTGAGAACTCCTTTATTTCGTCAAGTTTCAAGGAGCCATTACGAACCATGTTGTATTTACAGTTCCAAATTCATCTTTCTATATAAAGGGAACAGAGTGAAACCTAAACATAAAAACTGCTCCTGTAGACGAACGCTTCAACCTAGAAGAACAAAATTTGGTGAGCCAAGTGGGATTTGTGTACTGATCATTACCACCAAGTATCATCAAGATTGGGTGAAAAAATATTTGCTGGTATTTCGGAAACTCGTAATTTCTTGGAAGCTTGGCAACCCCTATCAATGAATGTGCTTTTCCACAGTCACTGCTTAGGGCTATTGAAGCGGAAAGAAATCATGGAGACAAAACTGAGAACTCCTTTATTTTGTCAAGTTTCAAAGAGCTACTACAAACCATGTTGGATTTAGAGTTCCAAATTCATCTATCTATATAGGAGAGAACAGAGTGAAACCTAAACATAAAAACTGCTACTGTAAACGAACGCTTCAACGTAGAAGAACAAAATTTGGTGAGCCAAGTGGCATATGTAGACTTGTCATTACAACCACGTATCATCAAGATTGGGTGAAAAAATATTTGCTGGTGTTCTGGAAACTCGTAATTTCTTGGAAGCTTGGCAACCCCTCTCAATGAAAGTGCTTTTGCACAGTCTCTGCTTAGGGCTACATGAAGCGGAAACAAATCATAGAGACAAAACTGAGAACTCCTTTATTTTTTCAAGTTTCAAAGAGCTACTACAAACCATATTGGATTTAGAGTTCCAAATTCATCTATCTATGTAGGAGAGAACAGAGTGAAACCTAAATATAAAAACTGCTACTGTAGACGAACGCTTCAACCTAGAAGAACAAAATTTGGTGAGCCAAGTGGGATTTGTGTACTGATCTTCACCACCAAGTATCATCAAGTTTGGGTGAATAAATATTTGCTGGTAATTCGGAAACTCGTTATTTCTTAGAAGCTTGGCAACCCCACTCAATGAAAGTGCTTTTCCACAGCCTGTTCCTAGGGGTACTTGAAGAGGAAACAAACCATTGAGACAAAACTGAGAACTCCTTTATTTTGTCAACTTTTAAAGAGCCACTACAAACCATGTTGGATTTAGAGTTCCAAATTCATCTATATATAGGACAGAACAGAGGGAAACCTAAATATAAAAACTGCTACAGTTGAGGAACGCTTCAACCTAGAAGAACAAAATTTTGTGAGCCAAGTGGGATTTGTGTACCGATCATCACCACCAAGTATCATCAAGATTCGGTGAAAAAATATTTGCTGGTATTTGGGAAACTCGTATTTTTTGGAAGCTTGGCAATCCCTTTCAATGGAAGTGCTTTTCCATAGTCTCTGCTTAGGGCTAAATGAAGAGGAAACAAATAATAGAGACGAAACTGAGAACTCCTTTACTTTGTCAAGTTTCAAAGAGCTACTACAAACCATATTGGATTTAGAATTCCAAATTCATCTATCTATATAGGAGAGACAGAGTGAAACCTAAAAATGAAAACTGCTACTGTAGACGAACGCTTCAACATAGAAGAACAAAATTTGGTGAGCCAAGTGGGATTGTGTAGTGATCATTACCACCATGTGTCATAAAGATTG
This sequence comes from Callospermophilus lateralis, assembly GCF_048772815.1. NCBI lineage: Eukaryota > Metazoa > Chordata > Mammalia > Rodentia > Sciuridae > Callospermophilus > Callospermophilus lateralis. The sequence continues at coordinate 28,854 of NW_027518097.1, forward strand.
CGTGAAAAAATATTTGCTGGTATTTCGGAAACTCGTTATTTCTAAGAAGCTTGGCAACCCCTCTCAATGAAAGTGCTTTTCCACAGTCGGTGCCTAATGCTACTTGAAGAGGAAACAATCCATAGAGACAAAACTGAGAACTCCTTTATTTTGTCAAGTTTCAAAGAGCTACTACAAACCATGTTCAATTTAGAGTTCCAAATTCATCTATCCATATAGGAGAGAACAGAGTGAAACCTAAATATAAAAACTGCTACTGTAGACGAACGCTTCAACCTGGAAGAACAAAATGTGGTAAGCCAAATGGGATTTGTGTACTGATGATTACCACCAAGTATCATCAAGATTGGGTGAAAAAATATTTGCTGGTATTTCGGAAACTCGTAATTTCTTGGAAGCTTGGCAACCCCTCTCAATGACAGTGCTTTTCCACAGTCACTGCTTAGGGCTACTTGAAGCGGAAACAAACCATAGAGACAAAACTGAGAACTCCTTTATATTGTCAAGTTTCAAAGAGCTACTACAAACCATGTTGGATTTAGAGTTCCAAATTCATCTTTCTATATAGGAGAGAACAGAGTGAAACCTAAAAATAAAAACTGCTACTGAAAACGAACGCTTCAAACTCGAAGAACAAAATTTGGTGAGTCAAGTGGGATTTGTGTACCAATCATTAACAGCAAGTATCATCAAGATTGGGTGAAAAAATATTTGCTGGTATTTCGGAAACTCGTAATTTCTTGGAAGCTTGGCAACCTCTCAAAGAAAGTGCTTTTCCACCTTTTGTGCCTGGGGCTACTTGACGAGGAAACAAACCATAGAGACAAAACTGAGAACTCCTTTATTTCGTCAAGTTTCAAGGAGCCATTACGAACCATGTAGTATTTAGAGTTCCAAATTCATCTTTCTTTATAAAGGGAACAGAGTGAAACCTTAACATAAAAACTGCTCCTGTAGACGAACGCTTCAACCTAGAAGAACAAAATTTGGTGAGCCAAGTGGGATTTGTGTACTGATCATTACCACCAAGTATCATCAAGATTGGGTGAAAAAATATTTGCTGGTATTTCGGAAACTCGTAATTTCTTGGAAGCTTGGCAACCCCTATCAATGAATGTGCTTTTCCACAGTCACTGCTTAGGGCTATTGAAGCGGAAAGAAATCATGGAGACAAAACTGAGAACTCCTTTATTTTGTCAAGTTTCAAAGAGCTACTACAAACCATGTTGGATTTAGAGTTCCAAATTCATCTACCTATATAGGAGAGAACAGAGTGAAACCTAAACATACAAACTGCTACTGTAAACGAACGCTTCAACGTAGAAGAACAGAAATTGTTGAGCCAAGTGGGATTTGTAGACTTGTCATTACAACCACGTATCATCAAGATTGGGTGAAAAAACATTTGCTGGTGTTCCGGAAACTCGTTATTTCTTAGAAGCTTGGCAACCCCTCTCAATGAATGTGCTTTTCCACAGTCTCTGATTAGGGCTACTTGAAGCGGAAACAAATCATAGAGACAAAACTGAGAACTCCTTTATTTTGTCAAGGTTCAAAGAGCTACTACAAACCATTTTGGATTTAGAGTTCCAAATTCAACTATCCATTTAGGAGAGAACAGAGTGAAACCTAAATATATAAACTGCTACTGCAGACGAACGCTTCAACCTAGAAGAACCAAATTTGGTGATCCAAGTGGGATTTGTGTACTGATCATTACCACCAAGTGTCATCAAGATTGCGTGAAAAAATATTTGCTGGTGTTTCGGAAACTCGTTATTTCTTAGAAGCTTGGCAACCCCACTCAATGAAAGTGCTTTTTCACAGTCTGTTCCTATGGGTATTTGAAGAGGAAAGAAACCATAGAGACAAAACTGAGAACTCCTTTATATTGTCAAGTTTCAAAGAGCTACTACAAACCATGTTGGATTTAGAGTTCCAAATTCATCTATCTATATAGGAGAGAACAGAGTGAAACCTAAACATAAAAACTGCTACTGTAAACGAACGCTTCAACCTAGAAGAACAAAATTGGTGAGCCAAGTGGGATATGTAGACTTGTCATTACAACCACGTATCATCAAGATTGGGTGAAAAAATATTTGCTGGTATTCCGGAAACTCGTAATTTCTTGGAAGCTTGGCATCCCCTCTCAATGAAAGTGCTTTTCCACAGTCTCTGCTTAGCTCTACTTGAAGCGGAAACAAAATCATAGAGACAAAACTGAGAACTCCTTTATTTTTTCAAGTTTCAAAGAGCTACTACAAATCATATTGGATTTAGAGTTCCAAATTCATCTATCTATATAGGAGTTAACAGAGTGAAACCTAAATATAAAAACTGCTACTGTAGACGAACGCTTCAACCTAGAAGAACAAAATTTGGTGAGCCAAGTGGGATTTGTGTACTGATCTTCACCACCAAGTATCATCAAGATTGGGTGAAGAAATATTTGCTGGTAATTCGGAAACTCGTTATTTCTTAGAAGCTTGGCAACCCCACTCAATGAAATTGCTTTTCCACAGTGTGTTCCTAGGGGTACTTGAAGAGGAAACAAACCATTGAGACAAAACTGAGAACTCCTTTATTTTGTCAACTTTTAAAGAGCCACAACAAACCATGTTGGATTCAGAGATCCCAATTCATCTATCTATATAGGAGAGAACAGAGGGAAACCTAAATATAAAAACTGCTACAGTATAGGAACGCTTCAACCTAGAAGAACAAAATTTGGTGAGCCAAGTGAGATTTGTGTACCGATCATCACCACCAAGTATCATCAAGATTCGGTGAAAAGATATTTGCTGGTATTTGGGAAACTCGTAATTTCTTGGAAGTTGGGCAATCCCTTTCAATGGAAGTGCTTTTCCATAGTCCCTGCTTAGGGATACATGAAGAGGAAACAAATAATAGAGATGAAACTCAGAACTCCTTTACTTTTTCAAGTTTCAAAGAGCTACTACAAACCATATTGGATTTAGAATTCCAAATCCATCTGTCTATATAGGAGAGACAGAGTGAAACCTAAGTATAAAAACTGCTACTGTAGACGAACGCTTCAACATAGAAGAACAAAATTTGGTGAGCCAAGTGGGATTTGTGTAGTGATCATTACCACCATGTGTCATATAGATTGCGTGAAAAAATATTTGCTGGTATTTCGGAAACTCGTTATTTCTTAGAAGCTTGGCAACCCCTCTCAATGAAAGTGCTTTTCCACAGTCAGTGCCTAGGGCTACTTAAAGAGGAAACAATCCATAGAGACAAAACTGAGAACTCCTTTATTTTGTCAAGTTTCAAAGAGCTACTACAAACCATGTTGAATTTAGAATTCCAAATTTATCTATCCATTAAAAGAACAGAGTGAAACCTAAATATAAAAACTGCTACTGTAGACGAACGCTTCAACCTAGAAGAACAAAATGTGGTAAGCCAAATGGGATTTGTGTACTGATGATTACCACCAAGTATCATCAAGATTGGGTGAAAAAATATTTGCTGGTATTTCGGAAACTCGTAATTTCTTGGAAGCTTGGCAACCCCTCTCAATGAAAGTGCTTTTCCACAGTCACTGCTTAGGGCTACTTGAAGCGGAAACAAATCATGGAGACAATACTGAGAACTCCTTTATTTTTTCAAGTTTCAAGAGCTACTACAAACCATATTGGATTTAGAGTTCCAAATTCATCTATCTATACAGGAGAGAACAGAGTGAAACCTAAACATAAAAACTGGTACTGTAGACGAACGCTTCAACCTAGAAGAACAAAGTTTGGTAAGCCAAATGGGATTTGTGTACTGATCATTATCACCACGTATCATCACCATTGGGTGAAAAAATATTTGCTGGTATTTCGGAAACTCGTAATTTTTTGGAAGCTTGGCAACACCTTTCAATGAAAGTGCTTTTCCCAGTCCCTGCTTAGAGCTACTTGATGAGGAACCAAATCATAGAGACTGACCTGAGAACTCCTTTATTTTGTCAAGTTTCAAAGTGCTACTACAAACCATGTTGGATTTAGAGTTCCAAATTGATCTCTCTATACAGGAGAGTACAGAGTGAAACCTACATATAATAAGTGCTACTGTAGACGAACGCGTCAACGTAGAAGAACAAAATTTGGTGAGCCAAGTGGGATTTGTGTACTGATCATTACCACCAAGTATCATCAAGATTGGGTGAAAAAATATTTGCTGGTATTTCAGAAACTCGTTACTTCTTAGAAGCTTCGCAACCCCTCTCAATGAAAGTGCTTTTCCACAGTCTGTAGCTAGGACTACTTGAAGAGGAAACAAAACATAGAGATAAAACTGAGAACTACTTTATTTTGTCAAGTTTCAAAGAGCTACTGCAAACCATACTGGATTTAGAGTTCCAAATTCATCTAGCTATATAGCAGAGAACAGAGTGAAACCTAAACATAAAAACTGCTACTGTAGACGAACGCTTCAACCTAGAAGAACAAAATTTGGTGAGCCAAGTGGGATTTGTGTACTGATCATTTCCACCAAGTATTATCAAGATTGGGTGAAAAAATATTTGCTGGTATTTCAGAAACTCGTTATTTTTTAGAAACTTGGCAACCCCTCTCAATGAAATGCTTTTCCACAGTCTGTGCCTAGGGCTACTTGAAGAGGAAACAAACCATAGAGACAAAACTGAGAACTCTTTTATTTTGAGAAGTTTCAAAGAGCTACTACAAACCATGTTGGATTTAGAGTTCCAAATTCATTTATCTATATAGGAGAGAACAGAGTGAAACCTAAAAATAAAAACTGCTACTGTAGACGAATGCTTCAACCTAGAAGAACAAAATTTGGTGAGCCAAGTGGGATTTGTGTACTTGTCATTACCACCAAGTATCATCAAGATTGGGTGAAAAAATATTTGCTGGTATTTCGAAAACTCGTTATTTCTTAGAACCTTGGCAACCCCTCTCAATGAAAGTGCTTTTCCACAGTCTGTGCCTAGGGCTACTTGAAGAGGAAACAAACCATAGAGACAAAACTGAGAACTCCTTTATTTTCTCAAGTTTCAAAGAGCTACTACAAACCATGTTGGATTTAGAGTTCCAAATTCATCTATCTATATAGCAGAGAACAGAGTGAAACCTAAATATAAAAACTGTTACTGTAGACGAACGCTTCAACCTAGAAGAACAAAATTTGTTTAGCAAAGTGGGATTTGTGTACCGATCTTTACCACCATGTATCATCAACATTGGGTGACAAAATATTTGGTGGTATTTCAGAAACTCGTAATTTCTTGGAAGCTTGGCCACCCCTTCAATGAAAGTGCTTTTCCACAGTCTCTGCTTAGGGCTACAGGAAGCGGAAACAAATTATAGATAAAAAACTGAGAACTCCTTTATTTTGACAAGTTTCAAAGAGCTACTATAAAAGATGTTTGATTTAGGGTTCCAACTTCATCTATCTATATATGAGGGAAGACAGTGAGACCTACATATAAAAACTGGTGCTGTTGATGAACGCTAATACCTAGAAGAACATAATTTGGTGAGCCAAGTGGGATTTGTGTACTGATCATTACCACCACGTATCATCACGATTGGGTGAAAAAATATTTGCTGGTATTTCGGAAACTGGTAATTTTTTGGAGGCTTGGCAACACCTTTCAATGAAAAGTGCTTTTCCACAGTCCCTGCTTAGGGCTATTGAAGAGGAACAAAACCATAGAGACTGACATGAGAACTCCTTAATTTTGTATAGTTTCAAAGTGCTACTACAAACCATGTTGGATTTAGCGTTCCAAATTCATCTATCTATATAGGAGAGAACAGAGTGAAACCTAAAATAAAACTGCTACTGTAAACGAACGCTTCAACCTAGAAGAACAAAATGTGGTGCGCCAAGTGGGATTTGTGTACCGAACATTACCACAAAGTATCATCAAGATTGGGTGAAAAAATATTTGCTGGCATTTCAGAAACTTGTAATTTATTGAAAGCTTGGCAAACCCTTTCAATGAAAGTGCTTTTCCACAGTCTCTTCTTAGGGCTAAATGAAGTGGAAACAAATCATAGAGACAAAACTGAGAACTCCTTTATTTTGTCAAGATTCAAAGAGCTACTACAAACCATGTTGGATTTAGAGTTCCAAATTCATCTATCTATATAGGAGAGAACAGAGGGAAAACTAAAAATATAAACTACTACTGAAAACGAACACTTCTTCCTAGAAGAAGAAAATTTGTGAGTCAATTGGGATTTGTGTACCAATCATTACATTCAAGAATCATCAAGATTGGTTGAAAAAATATTTGCTGATATTTCGGAAACTCCTTATTTCATAGAAGCTTGGCAACCCCTCTCAAATGAAAGTGCTTTTCCACAGTCTCGTGCCTAGGGGTACTTGCAAGAGGAAACAAACCATAGAGTAAACTGGGAACTCCTTATTTTGTCAAGTTTAAGTAACAAACCTTTGGATTTACAGTTCCAAACTTCATCTATCTATATAGGAGAGAACAGAGTGAAACCCCAAAATACAAACTGCTACTGGAAACGAACGCTTGAACGCTAGAAGAAGAAAATTTGGTGAGCCAACTGTGCTTTGTGTACTGATCCTTACCACCAAGTATCATCAAGATTGGGTGAAAAATATTTGCTGGTATTTCAGAAACTAGTTATTTTTGAACCTTGGCAACCCCTCTCAAATGAAAGTGCTTTCCAGTCTCTGCATGGGGACTTGCAAGAGGAAACAAACCATAGAGACAAAACTGAGAACTCCATTATTTTGTCAAGTTTCACAGAGTTACTACAAACCATGTTGGATTTAGAGTTCCAAACTCATCTATCTATATAGGAGAGAACAGAGTGAAACCTAAAAATTCAAATGTTACTGTAGACGAACGCTTAACCTAGAAGAATCAATTTAGTGAGCCAAGTGGGAATTGTGAACTGATCAGTACCACCAAGTATCATCAAGATTGGGTGAAAAAATATTTGCTGAGATTTCAGCAAACTAGTAGTTTTTTGGAAGCTTGGCAACCAATTTAAAAAAGAAAGTGTTTTTCGCCAGTCTCTGCATGGGGTACTTCAGGAGGAAACAAACCATAGAGATAGAACTTAGGACTACTTCATTTTTTCAAGTTTCAAGGAGCTAGCACAAACCGTGTTTGATTTAGAGTTTCAAACACATCTATCTATATAGCAGAAAACAGAGTGAAACCCAAAAATTCAAAGTGTTACTGGAAACGAACGCTTGAACCTAGAAGAGTGAAAATTGGGCAGCCAAGTGGGCTTAGTGAACTGATCATTACCACCAAGTATCATCAAGATTTGGTGAAAAAATGTTTGCTGAGATTTCAGCAAACGAGTAGTTTTTGGAAGCTTGGCAACCCCTTTCAAACGAAAGTGTTCTTTGCCAGTCTCTGCATGGGGTACTTCAAGAGGAAACAAACCATAGAGATAGAACTTAGAACTACTTCATTTTGTCAAGTTTCACGGAGCTAGCACAAACCGTGTTTGATTTAGAGTTTCAAACACATCTATCTATATAGCAGAAAACAGAGTGAAACCTAAAAATTCAAACTGTTACTGGAAACGAACGCTTGAACCTAGAAGATTGAAAGTTGGGCAGCCAAGTGGGATTAGTGAACTGATCATTACCACCAAGTATCATCAAGATTTGGTGAAAAAATGTTTGCTGAGATTTCAGCAAACTAGTAGTTTTTTGGAAGCTTGGCAACCCCTTTCAAACGAACGTGTTTTTCGCCAGTCTCTGCATGGGGTACTTCAGGAGGAAACAAACCATAGAGATAGAACTTAGAACTACTTCATTTTGTCAAGTTTCACGGAGCTAGCACAAACCGTGTTTGATTTAGAGTTTCAAACACATCTATCTATATAGCAGAAAACAGAGTGAAACCTAAAATTTCAAAGTGTTACTGGAAACGAACGCTTGAACCTAGAAGAGTGAAAGTTGGGCAGCCAAGTGGGCTTAGTGAACTGATCATTACCACCAAGTATCATCAAGATTTGGTGAAAAAATGGTTGCTGAGATTTCGGCAAACTAGTAGTTTTTTG
>NW_027518098.1:0-36888 GCF_048772815.1 Callospermophilus lateralis
CTAAGTTGAAGCGTTCGTGTACAGTAGCAATTTTTATATTTAGGTTTCACTCTGTTCTCTCATATATAGATAGATGAATTTGGAACTGTAAATCCAAAATGGTTTGTAGTAGCTCTTTGAAACTTGACAAAATAAAGGAGTTCTCAGTTTTGTCTCTATGATTTGTTTCCGCTTCAAATAGCCCTAAGCCGAGACTGTTAAAAAGCACTTTCATTGAGAAGGGTTGCCAAACTTCCAAGAAATTAGGAGTTTCCGAAATACAAGCAAATATTTTTCACCCAATCTTGATGATATGTGGTGTTAATGACAAGTCCACATATCCCACTTGGCTCACCAAATTTTGTTCTTCTAGGTTGAAGCGGTCGTTTACAGTAGCAGTTTTTATATTTAGGTTTCACTCTGTTCTCTCCTATATAGATAGATGAATTGGGAACACTAAATCCAACATGGTTTGTAGTAGCTCTTTGAATCTTGAAAAAATAAAGGAGTTTTCACTTTTGTCTCTGTGATTTGTTTCCGCTTCAAGTAGCCCTAAGCAGTGACTGTGAAAAGCACTTTCATTGAGAGGGGTTTCCAAGCTTTCATAAAATTACGAGTTTCCGAAATACCAGCAAATATTTTTTCACCCAATCGTGATGATACTTGGTGGTAATGACAAGTCCACAAATCCCACTTGGCTCACCAAATTTTGTTCTTCTAGGTTGAAGCGTTCGTCTACAGTAGCAGTTTTTATATTTAGGTTTTACACTGTTCTCTGCTATATAAATAGATGAATTTGAACTCTAAATCCAACATGGTTTGTAGTAGCTTTTTGAAACTTGACAAAATAAAGGAGTTTTCTGTTTTGTCTCTAAGGTTTGTTTCCTCTTCAAGTACCCATAGGAACAGACTGTGGAAAAGCACTTTCATTGAGTGGGGTTGCCAAGCTTCCAAGAAATAACGAGTTTCCGAAATACCAGCAAATATTTTTTCACGCCATATTGATGACACTTGGTGGTAATGATCAGTACACAAATCCCACTTGGCTCACCAAGTTTTGTTCTTCTAGGTTGATGCGTTCGTTTTCAGTAGCAGTTTTTATTTTTAAGTTTCACTCTGTTCTCTCCTATATAGATAGATGAATTTGGAAATCTAAATCCAACATGGTTTTTAGTAGCTCTTTGAAACTTTACAAAATAAAGGAGTTCTCAGTTTTGTCTCCATGATTTGTTTCTGCTTCAAGTAGCCCTAAGCAGAGACTGGGGAAAAGCCCTTTCATTGAGAGGGGTTGCCTAGCTTCTAGGAAATAACGAGGTTCCGAATTACCAGCAAATATTTTTTCACCCAATCTTGATGATACTTGGTGGTGAAGATCGGTACACAAATCACACTTGGCTCACCAAATTTTGTTCTTCTATGTTGAAGCTTTGGTCTACAGTAGCAGTTTTTATATTTAGGTTTCACTCTGTTCTCTCCTAAATAGATAGATGAATTTGGAACTCTAAATCCAACATGGTTTGTAGTAGCTGTTTGAAACTTGACAAAATAAAAGAGTTCTCAGTTTTGTCTCTGTGGTTTGTTTCCTCCTCAAGTAGCCCTAGGCACAGACTGTGTAAAAGCACTTTCATTGAGAGCGGTTGCCAAGCTTCTAAGAAATAACGAGTTCCCGAAATACCAGCAAATATTTTTTCAATCAATCTTGATGATACTTGCTGGTGATGATCGGTAAACAAACCCCACTTGGCTCACGAAATTTTGTTCTTCTAGGTTGAAGCGTTCGTCTACAGTAGCAGTTTTTATATTTAGGTTTCACTCTGTTCTCTCCTATATAGATAGAAGAATTTGAACTCTAAATCCAATATGCTTTGTAGTAGCTTTTTGAAACTTGACAAAATAAAGGAGTTCTCAGTTTTGTCTCTATGGTTTATTTCCTCTTCAAGTGGATCTAGGCCCAAACTGTGGAAAAGCACTTTCATTGAGAGGGTTGCCAAGCTTCTAAGAAATAACGAGTTCTCGAAATACCAGCAAATATTCTTTCATCCAATCTTGATGATACTTGGTGGTGATGATCAGTACACAAATCCCACTTGGCTCACCAAATTTTGTTCTTCTAGGTTGAAGCGTTCGTGTACAGTAGCAATTTTTATATTTAGGTTTCACTCTGTTCTCTCATATATAGATAGATGAATTTGGAACTCTAAATCCAAAATGGTTTGTAGTAGCTCTTTGAAACTTGACAAAATAAAGGAGTTCTCAGTTTTGTCTCTATGATTGGTTTCCGCTTCAAGTAGCCCGAAGCAGAGACTGTGGAAAAGCACTTTCATTGAGAGGGGTTGCCAAGCTTCCAAGAAATTAGGAGTTCCGAAATACAAGCAAATATTTTTCACCCAATCTTGATGATATGTGGTGGTAATGACAAGTCCACATATCCCACTTAGCTCACCAAATTTTGTTCTTCTAGGTTGAAGCGGTCGTTTACAGTAGCAGTTTTTATATTTAGGTTTCACTCTGTTCTATCCTATATAGATAGATGAATTTGGAACACTAAATCCAACATGGTTTGTAGTAGCTCTTTGAAACTTGAAAAAATAAAGGAGTTCTCACTTTTGTCTCTGTGATTTGTTTCCGCTTCAAGTAGCCCTAAGCAGTGACTGTGAAAAGCACTTTCATTGAGAGGGGTTTCCAAGCTTCCATAAAATTACGAGTTTCCGAAATACCAGCAAATATTTTTTCACCCAATCGTGATGATACTTGGTGGTAATGACAGTTCCACAAATCCCACTTGGCTCACCAAATTTTGTTCTTCTAGGTTGAAGCGTTCATTTACAGTAGCAGTTTGTATTTTTAGGGTTCACTCTGTTCTCTCCTATATAGATAGATGAATTTGGAACTCTAAATCCAACATGATTTGTGGTAGCTTTTTGAAACTTGAAAAAATAAAGGAGTTCTCAGTTTTGTCTCTATGGTTTGTTTCCTCTTCAAGTACCCCTAGGAACAGACTGTGGAAAAGCCCTTTCATTGAGTGGGGTTGCCAAGCTTCTAAGAATTAACTAGTTTCTGAAATACCAGCAAATATTTTTTCACGCAATCTTGATGACACTTGGTGGTAATGATCAGTACACAAATCCCACTTGGTTCACCAAATTTTGTTCTTCTAGGTTGAAGCGTTCGTCTACAGTAGCAGTTTATATATTTAGGTTTCACTCTGTTCTCTCGTATATAGATAGATGAATGTGGAACTCTAAATCCAATATGGTTTCTAGTAGCTCTTTGAAACTTGACAAAGTAAAGGAGTTCTCAGTTTTGTCTCTATGATTTGTTTCCGCTTCATGTAGCCCTAAGTAGAGACTGTGGAAAAGCACTTTCATTGAAAGGGGTTGCCAAGCTTGCAACAAATTACGAGTTTCTGAAATACCAGCAAATATTTTTTGACCCAATGTTGATGATATGTGGTGGTGATGGTCAGTACACAAATCCCACTTGGCTCACCAAATTTTGTTCTTCTAGGTTGAAGCGTTCGTGTACAGTAGCAATTTTTATATTTAGGTTTCACTCTGTTCTCTCATATATAGATAGATGAATTTGGAACTCTAAATCCAAAATGGTTTGTAGTAGCTCTTTGAAACTTGACAAAATAAAGGAGTTCTCAGTTTTGTCTCTATGATTTGTTTCCGCTTCAAGTAGCCCTAGCAGAGACTGTGGAAAAGCACTTTCATTGAGAGGGGTTGCCAAGCTTCCAAGAAATTAGGAGTTTCTGAAATACAAGCAAATATTTTTCACCCAATCTTGATGATATGTGGTGGTAATGACAAGTCCACATATCCCACTTGGCTCACCAAATTTTGTTCTTCTAGGTTGAAGCGGTCGTTTACAGTAGCAGTTTTTATATTTAGGTTTCACTCTGTTCTCCCCTATATAGATAGATGAATTTGGAACACTAAATCCAACATGGTTTGTAGTAGCTCTTTGAAACTTGAAAAAATAAAGGAGTTCTCACTTTTGTCTCTGTGATTTGTTTCCGCTTCAAGTAGCCCTAAGCAGTGACTGTGAAAAGCACTTTCATTGAGAGGGGTTTCCAAGCTTCCATAAAATTACGAGTTTCCGAAATACCAGCAAATATTTTTTCACCCAATCGTGATGATACTTGGAGGTAATGATAATTCCACAAATCCCACTTGGCTCACCAAATTTTGTTCTTCTAGGTTGAAGCGTTCGTTTACAGTAGCAGTTTTTATTTTTAGGATTCACTCTGTTCTCTCCTATATAGATAGATGAATTTGGAACTCTAAATCCAACATGATTTGTGGTAGCTCTTTGAAACTTGAAAAAATAAAGGAGTTCTCAGTTTTTTCTCTATGGTTTGTTTCCTCTTCAAGTACCCCTAGGAACAGACTGTGGAAAAGCCCTTTCATTGAGTGGGGTTGCCAAGCTTCTAAGAATAAACTAGTTTCTGAAATACCAGCAAATATTTTTTCACGCAATCTTGATGACACTTGGTGGTAATGATCAGTACACCAATCCCACTTGGCTCACCAAATTTTGTTCTTCTAGGTTGAAGCGTTCGTCTACAGTAGCAGTTTATATATTTAGGTTTCACTCTGATCTCTCGTATATAGATTGATGAATGTGGAACTCTAAATCCAATATGGTTTGTAGTAGCTCTTTGAAACTTGACAAAGTAAAGGAGTTCTCAGTTTTGTCTCTATGATTTGTTTCCGCTTCATGTAGCCCTAAGTAGAGACTGTGGAAAAGCACTTTCATTGAAAGGGGTTGCCAAGCTTGAAACAAATTACGAGTTTCTGAAATACCAGCAAATATTTTGTAACCCAATGTTGATGATATGTGGTGGTAATGATCGGTACACAAATCCCACTTGGCTAACCAAATTTTGTTCTTCTAGGTTGAAGCGTTCGTCTACAGTAGCAGTTTTTATATTTAGGTTTCACTCTGTTCTCTCCTAAATAGATAGATGAATCTGGAACTCTAAATCCAACATGGTTTGTAGTAGCTGTTTGAAACTTGACAAAATAAAAGAGTTCTCAGTTTTGTCTCTGTGGTTTGTTTCCTCCTCAAGTAGCCCTAGGCACAGACTGTGGAAAAGCACTTTCATTGAGAGCGTTTGCCAAGCTTCTAAGAAATAACGAGTTTCCGAAATACCAGCAAATATTTTTTCACCCAATCTTGATGATACTTGCTGGTGATGATCGGTAAACAAATCCCACTGGGCTCACCAAATTTTGTTCTACTTGGTTGAAGCGTTCGTCTACAGTAGCAGTTTATATATTTAGGTTTCACTCTGTTCTCTCCTATATAGATAGATGAATGTGGAACTCTAAATCCAATATGGTTTGTAGTAGCTCTTTGAAACTTGACAAAGTAAAGGAATTCTCAGTTTTGTCTCTATGATTTGTTTCCGCTTCATGTAGCCCTAAGTAGAGACTGTGGAAAAGCACTTTCATGGAATTGGGTTGCCAAGCTTGCAAAAAATTACGGGTTTCTGAAATACCAGCAAATATTTTGTGACCCAATGTTGATGATATGTGGTGGTAATTTTCGGTAAACAAATCCTACTTGGCTAACCAAATTTTGTTCTTCTAGGTTAAAGCGTTCATCTACAGTAGCAGTTTTTATATTTAGGTTTCACTCTGTTCTCTCCTAAATAGATAGATGAATTTGGAACTCTAAATCCAACATGGTTTGTAGTAGCTGTTTGAAACTTGACAAAATAAAAGTGTTCTCAGTTTTGTCTCTGTGGTTTGTTTCCTCCTCAAGTAGCCCTAGGCACAGACTGTGGAAAAGCACTTTCATTGAGAGCGTTTGCCAAGCTTCTAAGAAATAACGAGTTTCCGAAATACCAGCAAATATTTTTTCACCCAATCTTGATGATACTTGCTGGTGATGATCGGTAAACAAATCCCACTGGGATCACCAAATTTTGTTCTTCTAGGTTGAAGCGTTTGTCTACAGTAGCAGTTTTTATATTTAGGTTTCACTCTGTTCTCTACTATAGAGATAGATGAATTTGAACTCTAAATCCAATATGGTTTGTAGTAGCTCTTTGAAACTTGACAAAATAAAGTAGTTCTCTGTTTTGTCTCTATGATTTGTTTCCGCTTCATTTAGACCTAAGTAGAGACTGTGGAAAAGCACTTTCATTGAGAGCGGTTGCCAAGCTTCTAAGAAATAACGAGTTCCCGAAATACCAGCAAATATTTTTTCAATCAATCTTGATGATCCTTGCTGGTGATGATCGGTAAACAAATCCCACTTGGCTCACCAAATTTTGTTCTTCTAGGTTGAAGCGTTCGTCTACAGTAGCAGTTTTTATATTTAGGTTTCACTCTGTTCTCTCCTATATAGATAGAAGAATTTGAACTCTAAATCCAATATGCTTTGTAGTAGCTTTTTTGAAACTTGACAAAATAAAGGAGTTCTCAGTTTTGTCTCTATGGTTTATTTCCTCTTCAAGTGGCCCTAGGCCCAGACTGTGGAAAAGCACGTTCATTGAGAGGGTTGCCAAGCTTCTAAGAAATAACGAGTTTTCGAAATACCAGCAAATATTCTTTCATCCAATCTTGATGATACTTGGTGGTGATGATCAGTACACAAATCCCACTTGGCTCACGAAATTTTGTTCTTCTAGGTTGAAGCGTTCGTGTACAGTAGCAATTTTTATATTTAGGTTTCACTCTGTTCTCTCATATATAGATAGATGAATTTGGAACTCTAAATCCAAAATGGTTTGTAGTAGCTCTTTGAAACTTGACAAAATAAAGGAGTTCTCAGTTTTGTCTCTATGATTTGTTTCCGCTTCAAGTAGCCCTAAGCAGAGACTGTGGAAAAGCACTTTCATTGAGAGGGGTTGACAAGCTTCCAAGAAATTAGGAGTTTCTGAAATAAAAGCAAATATTTTTCACCCAATATTGATGATATGTGGTGGTAATGACAAGTCCACATATCCCACTTGGCTCACCAAATTTTGTTCTTCTAGGTTGAAGCGGTCATTTACAGTAGCAGTTTTTATATTTAGGTTTCACTCTGTTCTCTCCTATATAGATAGTTGAATTTGGAACACTAAATCCAACATGGTTTGTAGTAGCTCTTTGTAACTTGAAAAAATAAAGGAGTTCTCACTTTTGTCTCTGTGATTTGTTTCCGCTTCAAGTAGCCCTAAGCAGTGACTGTGAAAAGCACTTTCATTGAGAGGGGTTTCCAAGCTTCCATAAAATTACGAGTTTCCGAAATACCAGCAAATATTTTTTCACCCAATCGTGATGATACTTGGTGGTAATGACAAGTCCACAAATCCCACTTGGCTCACCAAATTTTGTTCTTCTAGGTTGAAGCGTTCGTTTTCAGTAGCAGTTTTTATTTTTAGGATTCACTCTGTTCTCTTATATAGATAGATGAATTTGGAACTCTAAATCCAACATGATTTGTGGTAGCTCTTTGAAACTTGAAAAAATAAAGGAGTTCTCAGTTTTGTCTCTATGGTTTGTTTCCTCTTCAAGTACCCCTAGGAACAGACTGTGGAAAAGCCCTTTCATTGAGTGGGGTTGCCAAGCTTCTAAGAATTAACTAGTTTCTGAAATACCAGCAAATATTTTTTCACGCAATCTTGACGACACTTGGTGGTAATGATCAGTACACAAATCCCACTTGGCTCACCAAATTTTGTTCTTCTAGGTTGAAGCGTTCGTCTAGAGTAGCAGTTTATATATTTAGGTTTCACTCTGTTCTCTCGTATATAGATAGATGAATGTGGAACTCTAAATCCAATATGGTTTGTAGTAGCTCTTTGAAACTTGACAAAGTAAAGGAGTTCTCAGTTTTGTCTCTATGATTTGTTTCCGCTTCATGTAGCCCTAAGTAGAGACTGTGGAAAAGCACTTTCATTGAAAGGGGTTGCCAAGCTTGCAACAAATTACGAGTTTCTGAAATACCAGCAAATATTTTGTGACCCAATGTTGATGATATGTGGTGGTAATGATCGGTACACAAATCCCACTTGGCTAACCAAAATTTGTTCTTCTAGGTTGAATCGTTCGTCTACAGTAGCAGTTTTTTTTTAGGTTTCACTCTGTTCTCTGCTATATAGATAGATGAATTTGGAACTCTAAATCCAACATGGTTTGTAGTAGCTCTTTGAAACTTGACAAAATAAAGGAGTTCTCAGTTTTGTCTCTATGGTTTGTTTCCTCTTCAAGTACCCCTAGGAACAGACTGTGGAAACGCACTTTCATTGTGTGGGGTTACCAAGCTCCTAAGAAATAAGGAGTTTCTGAAATACCAGCAAATATTTTTTCACGCAATCTTGATGACACTTGGTAGTAATGATCAGTACAAAAATCCCACTTGGTTCACCAAATTTTGTTCTTCTAGGTTGAAGCATTCGTCTACAGTAGCAGTTTTTATATTTAGGTTTCACTCTGTTCTCTCCTATATAGATAGATGAATTTGGAACTCTAAATCCAACATGGTTTGTAGAAGCTCTTTGAAACTTGACAAAATAAAAGAGTTCTCAGTTTTGTCTCTATGATTTGTTTCCGCTTCAAGTAGCCCTAAGCAGAGACTGTTGAAAAGCACTTTCATTGAGAGGGGTTGCCAAGCTTCTAAGCAATAATGAGTTTCCGAAATACCAGAAAATATTTTTTCACCCAAACTTGATGATACTTGGTGGTGACGATCAGTACACAAATCCAACTTGGCTCACCATATTTTGTTCTTCTAGGTTGAAGCGTTCGTGTACAGTAGCTGTTGTTAGGTTTAGGTTTCACTCTGTTCTCTGCTATTTAGGTAGATGAATTTGGAACTCTAAATCCAACATGGTTTGCAGTGGGTCTTTGAAACTGACAAAATATAGGAGTTCTCTGTTTTGTCTCTATGGTTTGTTTCCACTTAGAGTAGCCCTAGGCACAGAGGGTGGAAAAGCACTTTCATTGAGAGGGGTTGCCAAGCTTCCAAGAAATTACGAGTTTCCGAAATACCAGCAAATATTTTTTCACCCAATCTTGATGATACTTGGTGTTTACGATCGGTACACAAATCCCACTTGACTCACCAAATTTTGATCTTGTAGGTTGAAGCTTTCGTCTACAGTATCAGTTTTTATATTTAGGTTTCACTCTGTTCTCTGCTATATAGATAGATGAATTTGGAACTCTAAATCCGATATGGTTTGCAGTAGCTCTTTGAAACTTGACAAAATAAAGGAGTTCTCAGTTTTGTCTCTATGATTTGTTTCTTCTTCAAGTCGCCTTAAGCAGAGACTGTGGAAAAGCACTTTAATTGAGAGGGTTTTCCAAGCTTCCAAGAAATTACTAGTTTCCGAAATACCAGCAAATATTTTTTCACCCAATTTTGATGAATCGTGGTGGTAATGACAAGTGCACAAATCCCACATGGCTCACCAAATTTTGTTCTTCTAGGTTGAAGCGTTCGTTTTAAGTAGCAGTGTTTATTTTTAGGGTTCACTCTGTTCTCTACTATATAGATAGATGAATTTTAACTCTAAATCCAACATGGTTTGTAGTACCTCTTTGAAACTTGACAAAATAATGAGTTCTCAGTTTTGTCTCTATGGTTTGTTTCCTCTTCAAGTAGCTCTGGCACAGACTGTGGAAAATAACTTTCATTGAGAGGGGTTGCCAAGCTTCTAAGAAATAACGAGTTTCCGAAAAACCAGCAAATATTTTTTCACCCAAACTTGATGATACGTGGTGGTAATGATCAGTACACAAATCCCACTTGTCTCACCAAATTTTGTTCTTCTAGGTTGAAGCATTCGTCTACAGTAGCAGTTTTTATTTTTGGTTTAAACTCTGTTCTCTCCAATATAGATAGATGAATTTGGAACTTTAAATCCAACATGGTTTGTAGTAGCTCTTTGAAACTTGACAAAATAAAAGAGTTCTCAGTTTTGTCTCTATGATTTGTTTCCGATTCAAGTAGCCCTAAGCAGAGACTGTGGAAAAGCACTTTCATTGAGAGGGGTTGCCAAGCTTCTAAGAAATAACGAGTTTCCGAAATACCAGAAAATATTTTTTCACCCAATCTTGATGATACTTGGTGGTGAAGATCGGTACACAAATCCCACTTGGCTCACCAAATTTTGTTCTTCTAGGTTGAAGCGTTCGTCTACAGCAGCAGTTTTTATATTTAGGTTTCACTCTGTTCTCTCCTATATAGATAGGTGAATTTGGAACTCTAAATCCAATATGGTTTGTAGTAGCTCTTTGAAACTTGACAAAGTAAAGGAGTTCAATTTTGTCTCTATGATTTGTTTCCGCTTCATGTAGCCCTAAGCAGAGACTGTGGAAAAGCACTTTCATTGAAAGAGGTTGCCAAGCTTCCAAGAAATTTCAAGTTTCCAAAATACCAGCAAATATTTTGTCACCCAATATTGATGATACATGGTTTTAATGATCGGTACACAAATCCCACTTGGCTCACCAAATTTTGTTCTTCTAGGTTGAAGCGTTCGTGTACAGTAGCTGTTGTTAGGTTTAGGTTTCACTCTGTTCTCTGCTATATAGGTAGATGAATTTGGAACTCTAAATCCTACATGGTTTGTAGTGGGTCTTTGAAACTTGACAAATAAAGGAGTTCTCTGTTTTGTCTCTATGGTTTGTTTCCACTTCAAGTAGCCCCAGGCACAGAGGGTGGAAAAGCACTTTCATTGAGAGGGGTTGCCAAGCTTCCAAGAAATTACGAGTTTCCGAAATACCAGCAAATATTTTTTCACCCAATCTTGATGATACTTGGTGTTTACGATCGGTACACAAATCCCACTTGACTCACCAAATTTTGTTCTTCTAGGTTGAAGCGTTCGTTTACAGTAGCAGTTTTTATATTTAGGTTTCACTCTCTTCTCCCATATATAGACATATGAATTTGGAACTCTAAAGCCAATATCGTTTGTAGTTGCTCTTTGAAACTTGACAAAATAAATGAGTACTCAGTTTTGTCTCTATGATTTTGTTTCCGCTTCAAGTAACCCTAAGCAGAGACTGTGGAAAAGCACTTTCATGAGAGGGGTTGCCAAGCTTCCAAGAAATAAAGAGTTTCCGAAATACCAGCAAATATTCTTTCATCCAATCTTGATGATACTTGGTGGTGATGATCAGTACACAAATCCCACTTGGCTCACCAAATTTTGTTCTTCTAGGTTGAAGCGTTCGTCTACAGCAGCAGTTTTTATATTTAGGTTTCACTCTGTTCTCTCCTATATAGATAGGTGAATTTGGAACTCTAAATCCAATATGGTTTGTAGTAGCTCTTTGAAACTTGACAAAGTAAAGGAGTTCAATTTTGTCTCTATGATTTGTTTCCGCTTCATGTAGCCCTAAGCAGAGATTGTGGAAAAGCACTTTCATTGAAAGAGGTTGCCAAGCTTCCAAGAAATTTCAAGTTTCCGAAATACCCGCAAATATTTTGTCACCCAATGTTGATGATACATGGTTTTAATGATCGGTACACAAATCCCACTTGGCTCACCAAATTTTGTTCTTCTAGGTTGAAGCGTTCGTGTACAGTAGCTGTTGTTAGGTTTAGGTTTCACTCTGTTCTCTGCTATATAGGTAGATGAATTTGGAACTCTAAATCCTACATGGTTTGTAGTGGGTCTTTGAAACTTGACAAAATAAAGGAGTTCTCTGTTTTGTCTCTATGGTTTGTTTCCACTTCAAGTAGCCCCAGGCACAGAGGGTGGAAAAGCACTTTCATTGAGAGGGGTTGCCAAGCTTCCAAGAAATTACGAGTTTCCGAAACACCAGCAAATATTTTTTCACCCAATCTTGATGATACTTGGTGTTTACGATCGGTACAGAACTCCCACTTGACTCACCAAATTTTGTTCTTCTACGTTGAAGCGTTCGTTTACAGTAGCAGTTTTTATATTTAGGTTTCACTCTCTTCTCCCCTATATAGACATATGAATTTGGAACTCTAAATCCAATATCGTTTGTAGTAGCTCTTTGAAACTTGACAAAATAAATGAGTTCTCAGTTTTGTCTCTATGGTTTTGTTTCCGCTTCAAGTAACCCTAAGCAGAGACTGTGGAAAAGCACTTTCATGAGTGGGGTTGCCAAGCTTCCAAGAAATAAAGAGTTTCCGAAATACCAGCAAATATTTTTTCACGCAATCTTGATGACACTTGGTGGTAATGATCAGTATACAAATCCCACTTCTCTCACCTAATTTTGTTATTCTAGGTTGAAGCGTTCATCTACAGTAGCAGTTTTTATATTTAGGTTTCACTCTGTTCTCTCCTATAGAGATAGGTGAATTTGGAACTCTAAATCCGATATGGTTTGCAGTAGCTCTTTGAAACTTGACAAAATAAAGGAGTTCTCAGTTTTGTCTCTATGATTTGTTTCTGCTTCAAGTAGCCTTAAGCAGAGACTGTGGAAAAGCACTTTAATTGAGAGGGTTTTCCAAGCTTCCAAGAAATTACAGTTTCCGAAATACCAGCAAATAATTTTTCACCCAATCTTGATGAATCGTGGTGGTAATAACAAGTGCACAAATCCCACTTGGCTCACCAAATTTTGTTCTTCTAGGTTGAAGCGTTGGTTTTAAGTAGCAGTTTTTATTTTTAGGTTTCACTCTGTTCTCTGCTATATAGGTAGATGAATTTGGAACTCTAAATCCTACATGGTTTGTAGTGGGTCTTTGAAACTTGACAATATAAAGGAGTTCTCTGTTTTGTCTCTATGATTTGTTTCCACTTCAAGTAGCCCTAGGCACAGAGGGTGGAAAAGCACTTTCATTAAGAGGGTTGCCAAGCTTCCAAGAAATTACGAGTTTCTGAAATACCAGCAAATAATTTTTCACCCAATCTTGATGAATCGTGGTGGTAATAACAAGTGCACAAATCCCACTTGGCTCACCAAATTTTGTTCTTCTAGGTTGAAGCGTTCGTTTTAAGTAGCAGTTTTTATTTTTAGGTTTCACTCTGTTCTCTCCTATATAGATAGATAAATTTGGAACTCTAAATCCAACATGGTTTGTAGTAGCTCTTTGAAACTTGACAAAATAATGAGTTCTCAGTTTTGTCTCTATGGTTTGTTTCCTCTTCAAGTAGCCCTGGCTCAGACTTTGGAAAAGCACTTTCATTGAGAGGGGTTGCCAAGCTTCTAAGAAATAACGAGTTTCCGAAATACCAGCAAATATTTTTTCACCCAATCTTGATGATACTTGGTGGTAAGGACAAGTACAAAAATCCCACTTGGCTCACCAAATTTTGTTCTTCTAGGTTGAAGCATTCGTCTAGAGTAGCAGTTTTTATTTTTAGGTTACACTATGTTCTCTCCAATATACATAGATGAATTTGGAACTCTAAATCCAACATGGTTTGTACTAGCTCTTTGAAACTTGACAAAATAAAAGAGTTCTCAGTTTTGTCTCTATGATTTGTTTCCGCTTCAAGAAGCCCTAAGCAGAGAGTGTGGAAAAGCACTTTCATTGAGAGGGGTTGCCAAGATTCTAAGAAGTAACGAGTTTCCGAATTACCAGCAAATATTTTTTCACCCAATCTTGATGATACTTGGTGTTGAAGATCGGTACACAAATCCCACTTGGCTCACCAAATTTTGTTCTTCTAGGTTGAAGCTTTCGTCTAGAGTATCAGTTTTTATATTTAGGTTTCACTCTGTTCTCTGCTATATAGATAGATGAATTTGGAACTCTAAATCCGATATGGTTTGCAGTAGCTCTTTGAAACTTGACATAATAAAGGAGTTCTCAGTTTTGTCTCCATGATTTCTTTCTGCTTCAAGTAGCCTTAAGCAGAGACTGTGGAAAAGCACTTTCATTAAGAGGGTTGCCAAGCTTCCAAGAAATTACGAGTTTCCAAAATACCAGCAAATATTTTTTCACCCAATCTTGATGATACGTGGTGGTAATGACAAGTGCACAAATTTCATTTGGCTCACCAAATTTTGTTCTTCTACTTTGAAGCGTTCGTTTACAGTAGCAGTTTGTATTTTTTGGTTTCACTCTGTTCTCCTATATAGATAGATGAATTTGGAACTCTAAATCCAACATGGTTTGTAGTAGCTCTTTGAAACTTGACAAAATAAAGGAGTTCTCAGTTTTGTCTCTATGGTTTGTTTCCTCTTCAAGTACCCCTTGGAACAGACTGTGGAAAAGCACTTTCATTGAGTGGGGTTGCCAAGCTTCTAAGAAATAACGAGTTTCTGAAATACCAGCAAATATTTTTTCACCCAATCTTGATCATACTTGGTGGTGATGATCACTACACAAATTCCACTTGGCTCACCAAATTCTGTTCTTCTAGGTTGAAGCGTTCGTCTACAGTAGCAGTTTTTATGTTTAGGTTTCACTGTGTTCTCTGCTATATAGATTGATGAATTTCGAACTCTCAATATAACATGGTTTGTAGTGGCTCTTTGAAACTTCTCCAAATAAAGTAGTTCTCAGATTTGTCTCCATGGTTTGTTTCCTCTTCAAGTAGCCCTAGGCACAGACGGTGGAAAAGCACTTTCTTTGAGAGGGGTTGCCATGTTTCCAAGAAATTACGAGTTTCCGAAATACCAGCAAAAATTTTTTCACCGAATCTTGATGATACTTGGTGGTAAGGACAAGTACACAAATCACACTTGGCTCAGAGAATTTTGTTCTTCTAGGTTGAAGCATTCGTCTACAGTAGCAATTTTTATTTTTAGGTTTCACTCTGTTCTCTCTTATATAGATAGATTAATTTGGAACTCTAAATCCAACATGGTTTGTAGTAGCTCTTTGAAACTTGACACAATAAAGGAGTTCTCAGTTTTGTCTCTATCATTTGTTTGCGCTTCAAGTAACCCTAAGCAGAGCCTGTGGAAAAGCACTTTCATTGAGAGGGGTTGCGAAGCTTCCAAGAAATTACGAGTTTCCGAAATACCAGCAAATATTTTTTCACCCAATCTTGATGATACTTGGTGGTAATGACAAGTACACAAATCCCACTTGGCTCACCAAATTTTGTTCTACTAGGTTGAAGCGTTCGTCTAGAATAGCAGTTTTTATATTTAGGTTTCACTCTGTTCTCTCCCATATAGATAGATGAATTTGGAACTCTAAATCCAACATGGTTTGTAGTAGCTCTTTGAAACTTGACAAAATATAGGAGTACTCAGTTTTGTCTCTATTATTTGTTTCCACTTCAAGTAGCCCTAAGCAGAGAATGTGGAAAAGCACTTTCATTGAGAGGGGTCTCCAAGCTTCCAAGAAATTACGATTTTCGAAATACCAGCAAATATTTTTTCACCCAATATTCATGATACTTGGTGGTATTGATCGGTACACAAATCCCGCTTGGCTGACCAAATTTTTTTCTGCTTTGTTGAAGCGTTCGTCTACAGTATCAGTTTTTATATTTAGGTTTCACTCTGTTCTCTGCTATATAGATAGATGAATTTGGAACTCTAAATCCAACATGGTTTGTAGTAGCTCTTTGAAACTTGAGAAAATAAAGGAGATTTCAGTTTTGTCTCTATGATTTTTCTCCGCTTCAAGAAGCCCTAAGCAGAGACTTGGAAAAGCACTTTCATTGAGAGGGGTTGCCAAGCTTCCAAGAAATTATGAGTTTCCGAAATACCAGCAAATATTTTTTCACCCAATATTCATGATACTTGCTGTTATTGATCAGTTCAAAAATCCCACTTGGATCACCATATTTTGTTCTGCTAGGTTGTAGCGTTCGTTTACAGTAGCAGTTTTTATTTTTAGGTTTCACTCTGTTCTCTACTATATAGATAGATGAATTTGTAACTCTAAATCCAACATGGTTTGTAGTAGCTCTTTGAAACTTGACAAAATAAGGAGTTCTCAGTTTTGTCTCTATGGTTTGTTTGCTCTTCAAGTAGCCCTAGGCACAGACTGTGGAAAAGCACTTTCATTGAGAGGTGTTGCCAATCTTCTAAGAAATAACGAGTTTCCGAAATACCAACAAATATTTTTTCACCCAATCTTGATCATACTTGGTGGTGATGATCACTACACAAATTCCACTTGGCTCACCAAATTCTGTTCTTCTAGGTTGAAGCGTTCGTCTACAGTAGCAGTTTTTATGTTTAGGTTTCACTCTGTTCTCTCCTATATAGATTGATGAATTTCGAACTCTAAATCCAACATGGTTTGTAGTGGCTCTCTGAAACTTGTCCAAATAAAGTAGTTCTCAGTTTTGTCTCCATGGTTTGTTTCCTCTTCAAGTAGCCCTAGGCACAGACGGTGGAAAAGCACTTTCATTGAGAAGGGTTGCCAAGTTTCCAAGAAATTACGAGTTTCCTAAACACCAGCAAATATTTTTTCACCGAATCTTGATGATACTTGACGGTAAGGACAAGTACACAAATCACACTTGGCTCAGAGAATTTTGTTCTTCTAGGTTGAAGCATTCGTCTACAGTAGCAGTTTTTATTTTTAGGTTTCACTCTGTTCTCTCTTATATAGATAGATGAATTTGGAACTCTAAATCCAACATGGTTTGTAGTAGCTCTTTGAAACTTGACACAATAAAGGAGTTCTCAGTTTTGTCTCTATCATTTGTTTCCGCTTCAAGTAACCCTAAGCAGAGCCTGTGGAAAAGCACTTTCATTGAGAGGGGTTGCCAAGCTTCCAAGAAATTAGGAGTTTCCGAAATACAAGCAAATATTTTTCACCCAATCTTGATGATATGTGGTGGTAATGACAAGTCCACATATCCCACTTGGATCACCAAATTTTGTTCTTCTAGGTTGATGCGTTCGTCTACTGTAGCAGTTTTCATATTTACTTTTCCCTCTCTCTCTCCTATATAGATAGATGAATTTGGAACTCTAAATCCAACATGGTTTGCAGTATTCCTTGAAACTTGTCAAAATAAAGTAGTTCTCAGTTTTGTCTCTATGGATTGGTTCCGCTTCATGTAGCCCTAGGCACTGAATGTGGAAAAGCACTTTCATTGAGAGGGGTTGCCAAGCTTCCAAGAAATTACGAGTTTCCGAAATACCAGCAAATATTTTTTCACCCTATCTTGATGATACTTGGTGGTAATGATCGGTGCACAAATCCCACTTGACTCACCAAATTTTGTTTTTCTAAGTTGATGCGTTCGTTTACAGTAGCAGTTTTTATTTTTAGGTTTCACTCTGTTCTCTCCAAATTAGATCGATGAATTTGGAACTCTAAATCCAACATGGTTTGTAGTAGCTCTTTGAAACTTGACAAAATAAAGGAGTTCTCAGTTTTGTCTCTATGGTTTGTTTCCTCTTCAAGTAGCCCTAGGCACAGACTGTGGAAAAGCACTTTCATTGAGAGGGGTTGCCAAGCTTCTAAGAAATAACGAGTTTCCGAAATACCAACAAACATTTTTTCACCCAATCTTGATGATACTTGGTGGTGATGATCAGTACACAAATCCCAATTTAATCACCAAATTTTGTTCTTCTAGGTTGAAGCGTTCGTCTACAGTAACAATTTTTATATTTAGGTATCACTCTCTTCTCCTATATAGACAGATGAATATGGAACTCTAAATCCAATATCGTTTGTAGTAGCTCTTTGAAACTTGACAAAATAAAGGAGTTCTCAGTTTTGTCTCTATGATTTGTTTCCGCTTCAAGTAACCCAAAGCAGAGAATGTGGAAAATCACTTTCATTGAGAGAGGTTGCCAAGCTTCCATGAAATTACAAGTTTCCGAAATACCAGCAAATATTTTTTCACCCAATCTTGATGATACTTGGTGGTAATGATCGGTACTGAAATCCCACTTGGCTCACCAAATTTGTTCTTCTAGGTTGAAGCGTTCGTCTACAGTAGCAGTTTTAATATTTAGGTTTCACTCTATTCTCTGCTATACAGATAGATGAATTTGGAACTCTAAATCCAACATGGTTTGTAGTAGCGCTTTGAAACTTGACAAAAT
Source organism: Callospermophilus lateralis (assembly GCF_048772815.1). Lineage (NCBI taxonomy): Eukaryota > Metazoa > Chordata > Mammalia > Rodentia > Sciuridae > Callospermophilus > Callospermophilus lateralis. Next base: position 17,889 of record NW_027518098.1, read on the forward strand.
AAAGGAGTTCTCAGTTTTGTCTCTATGTTTTTTTTTCCTTTTCAAGTAGACCTAGGCACAGACTGTGGAAAAGCACTTTCATTGGGAGGGGTTGCCAAGCTTCTAAGAAATAACGAGTTTCCGAAATACCAGCAAATATTTTTTCACCGCAAATTGATGATACTTGGTGGTAATGATCGGTACACAAATCCCACTTGACTCACCAAATTTTGTTTTTCTAGGTTAAAGCGTTCATCTACAGTAGCAGTTTTTATGTTTAGGATTCACTCTGTTCTCTACTATATAGATTGATGAATTTTAACTCTAAATCCAACATGGTTTGTATTGGCTCTTTGAAACTTGACCAAATAAAGTAGTTCTCAGTTTTGTCTCCATGGTTTGTATCCTCTTCAAGTAGCCCTAGGCACAGACTGTGGAAAAGCACTTTCATTGAGAGGGTTTGCCAAGCTTCCAAGAAATTACGAGTTTCCGAAATACCAGTAAATATTTTTTCACCCAATCTTGATGATACTTGGTAGTAAGGACAAGTACACAAATCCCACTTGGTCCAGAGAATTTGGTTCTTCAAGGTTGAAGCATTCGTCTACAGTAGCAGTTTTTACTTTTAGTTTTCACTCTGTTCTCTCTTATATAGATAGATGAATTTGGAACTCTAAATCCAACATGGTTTGTAGTAGCTCTTTGAAACTTGACAAAATAAAGGAGTTCTCAGTTTTGTCTCTATGGTTTGTTTCCTCTTCAATAGCCCTAGGCACAGACGGTGGAAAAGCACTTTCATTGAGAGGGGTTGCCAAGCTTCTAAGAAATAACGAGTTTCCGAAATACCAGCAAATATTTTTTCACCCAATCTTGATGATACTTGGTGGTGATGATCGGTACACAAATCCCACTTGGCTCACCAAATTTTGTTATTCTATTTTGAAGCGTTCATCTACAGTAGCAGTTTTTATATTTAGGTTTCCCTCTGTTCTCTCCTATATAGACAGATGAATTTGGAACTCTAAATCCAATATGGTTTGAAGTAGCTCTTTGAAACTTGACAAAATAAAGAATTTCTCAGTTTTGTCTCTATAATTTGTTTCCGCTTCAAGAAGCCGTAAGCAGAGAATGTGGAAAAGCACTTTCATTGAGAGGGGTTGCCAAGCTTCCAAGAAATTACGAGTTTCCGAAATACCTGCAAATATTTTTTCACCCAATATTCATGATACTTGGTGGTATTGATCGGTTCACAAATCCCACTTGGCTCACCAATTTTGTTCTGCTAATTTGAAGCGTTCGTCTACAGTAGCAGTTTTTATATTTAGGTTTCACTCTGTTCTCTCCTATATAGATAGATGAATTTGGAACTCTAAATCCAACATGGTTTGTAGTAGCTCTTTGAAACTAGAAAAAATAAAGGAGTTCTCTGTTTTGTCTCTATGGTTTGTTTCCTTTTCAAGTAGCCCTAGGCACAGACGGTAGAAAAGCACTTTCATTGAGAGGGGTTGCCAAGATTCGAAGAAATAACGAGTTTCCGAAATACCAGCAAATATTTTTAACCCAATGTTGATGATACTTGGTGGTAATGATCAGTACACAAATCCCACTTGGCTCACCAAATTTTGTTCTTCTAGGTTGAAGCGTTCGTCTACAGTAAGAGTTTTTATATTTAGGTTTCCCTCTCTTCTCGCCTGTATAGATAGATGAATTTGGAACTGTAAATCCAACGTGGTTTGCAGTAGCTCTTTGAAACTTGAAAAAATATAGTAGTTCTCAGTTTTGTCTCTATGTTTTGTTTCCTCTTCAAGTAGTACTAGGCACAGACTGTGGAAAAGCACTTTCATTGAGAGGGGTTGCAAAGCTTCTAAAAAATAACGAGTTTCCGAAATACAAGGAAATATTTTTTCACCGAATCTTGATGATACTTGGTGGTAATATCAGTACACAAATCCCACTTGGCTCACCAAATTTTGTTCTTCTAGGTTGAAGCGTTCGTCTACAGTAGCAGTTTTTATATTTAGGTTTCACTCTGTTCTCTCCTATATAGATAGATAAATTTGGAACTCTAAATCCATTATGGTTTGTAGTAGTTCTTTGAAACTTGAAAAAGTAAAGGAGTTCTCAGTTTTGTTTCTATGGTTTGTTTCCGCTTCATGTAGCCCTAAGCAGAGACTGTGGAAAAGCACTTTCATCGAAAGGGGTTGCCAAGCTTCCAAGAAATTTCGAGTTTCCGAAATACCAGTAAATATTTTTTCACCCAATCTTGATGATACGTGGTTGTAATGATCAGTACACAAATCCCAGTTGACTCACCAAATTTTGTTCTTCTAGGTTGAAGCGTTCGTTTACAGTAGCAGTTTTTATTTTTATTTTTCACTCTGTTCTCTACTATATAGATAGATGAATTTGGAACACTAAATCCAACATGGTTTGTAGTAACTCTTTGAAACTTGACAAAATAAAGGAGTTCTTAGTTTTGTCTCTATGGATTGTTTTCTCTTCAAGTAGCACTAAGCCCTGACTGTGGAAAAGCACTTTCATTGAGAGGTGTTGAAAAGCTTCCAAGATATTACTAGTTTCCGAAATACCAGCAAATATTTTTCACCCAATCTTGATGATACTTGGTGGTAATGATCGGTGCACAAATCCCACTTGACTCAGCAAAATTTGTTCTTCTAAGTTGATGCGTTCGTTTACAGTAGCAGTTTTTATTTTTAGGTTTCACTCTGTTCTCTCCTATATAGATAGATGAATTTGGAACTCTAAAGCCAACATGGTTTGTAGTAGCTCTTTGAAACTTGACAAAATAAAGGAGTTCTCAGTTTTGTCTCTATGGTTTATTTCCTCTTCAAGTAGCCCTAGGCACTGACTGTGGAAAAGTACTTTCATTGAGAGGTGTTGCCAAGCTTCTAAGAAATAACGAGTTTCCGAAATACCAGGAAATATTTTTTTCAATGAATATTGATGATACGTGGTGGTAATGACAAGTACACAAATCCCACTTGGCTCACCAAATTTTGTTCTTCTAGGTTGAAGCATTCGTTTACAGTAGCAGTTAATATAGTTAGGTTTCACTCTGTTCTCCCCTATATAGACAGATGAATTTGGAACTCTAAATCCAATATGGTTTGTAGTAGCTCTTTGAAACTTGAAAAAAATAAAGGAGTTCTCAGTTTTGTCTGTATGATTTGTTTCCGCTTCAAGTAGCCCTAAGCAGAGACTGTGGAAAAGCACTTTCATTGAGAGCGGTTGCCAAGCTTCCAAGAAATTCCGAGTTTCCGAAATACCAGCAAATATTTTTTTCACCCAATATTCATGATACTTGGTGGTATTGATCAGTACTCAAATCCCAGTTGGCTCCCAAAATTTTGTTCTCCTAGGTTGAAGGGTTCGTTTACAGTAGCAGTTTTCATTTTTAGGTTGCAGTCTGTTCTCTCCTATATTGATAGATGAATTTGGAACTCTAAATCCAACATGGTTTGTAGTAGCTCATTGAAACTTGACAAAATAAAGGAGTTCTCAGTTTTGTCTCTATGATTTGTTTCCTATTCAAGTAGCCCTAAGCAGAGACTGTGGAAAAGCACTTTCATTGAGAGGGTTTGCCAAGCTTCAAAGAAATTACGAGTTTCCGAAATACCTGCAAATATTTTTTCACAAAATCTTGATGATACGTGGTGGTAATGACAAGTACACAAATCCCACTTGGTTCAACAAATTTTGTTCTTCTAGGTTGAAGCGTTCATCTACAGTAGCAGTTTTTATATTTAGGTTTCACTCTGTCCTCTCCTATATAGACAGATTAATTTGGAACTCTAAATCCAACATGGTTTGCAGTAGATCTATGAAACTTGACAAAAAAAAGTAGTTCTCATTTTTATATCTATGGTTTGATTTCTCTTCAAGTAGCCCTAGGCAAAACTGTGGAAAAGCACTTTCATTGAGAGGGGTTGTCAACCTTCCAAGGAAATACGAATTTCCAAAATACCAGCAAATATTTTTTCACCCAATCTTGATGATGCGTGGTGGTAATGACAAGTCCACAAATCCCACTTGGCTCACCAAATTTTGTTCTTCAAGATTGAAGCATTCGTTTACAGTGGCAGTTTTCATTTTTAGATTGCACTCTGTTCTCTCCTATAATGATAGATGAATTTGGATCTCTAAATCCAACATGGTTTGTAGTAGCTCTTTGAAACTTGACAAAATAAAGGAGTTCTCAGTTTTGTCTCTATGGTTTGTTTCCTCTTCAAGTAGCCCTAGGCACAGACGGTGGAAAAGCACTTTCATTGAGAGGGGTTGCCAAGCTTCTAATAAATAACGAGTTTCCGAAATACCAGCAAATATTTTTTCACCAAATGCTGATGATACTTGGTGGTAAGGACAAGTACACAAATCCCACTTGGCTCACCAAATTTTGCTCTTCTAGGTTGAGGCTTTCGTCTACTGTAGCAGTTTTCATATTTACTTTTCTCTTTGCTCTCTCCTATATAGATAGATGAATTTGGAACTCTAAATCCAACATGGTTTGCAGTATTTCTTTGAAACTTGACAAAATAAAGTAGTTCTCAGTTTTGTCTCTATGGATTGTTTCCGCTTCATGTAGCCCTAGGCACTGACTATGGAAAAGCACTTTCATTGAGAGGGGTTGCCAAGCTTCCAAGAAATTACGAGTTTCCGAAATACCAGCAAATATTTTTTCACCCAATCTTGATGATACTTCTTGGTAATGATCGGTACACAAATCCCACTTGACTCACCAAATTTTGTTCTTCTAGTTTGATGCGTTCGTTTACAGTAGCAGTTTTTATTTTTAGGTTTCACTCTGTTCTTTCCTATATAGATAGATGAATTTGGAACTCTAAATCCAACATAGTTTGTTGTAGCTCTTTGAAACTTGACAAAATAAAGGAGTTCTTAGTTTTGTCTCTATGGATTGTTTCCTCTTCATGTAGCCCTAGGCACTGACTGAGGAAAAGCCCTTTCATTGAGAGGGGTTGCCAAGCTTCCAAGAAATTACGAGTTTCCGAAATATATCAAATAGTTTTTTCACCCAATATTCATGATACTTGGTGGTATTGATCGGTAAACAAATCCCACTTGGCTCACCAAATTTAATTCTGCTAGGTGGAAGCGTTGGTCTACAGTACCAGTTTTTATATTTAGGTTTCACTCTGTTCTCTGCTATATAGATAGATGAATTTGGAACTCTAAATCCAACATGGTTTGTAGTAGCTCTTTTAATCTTGACAAAATAAAGGAGTTCTCAGTTTTGTCTCTATGGTTTGTTTCCTCTTCAAGTAGCCATGGGCACTGACGGTGGAAAAGCACTTTCATTGAGAGGGGTTGCCAAGCTTCTAAAAAATAACGAGTTTCCAAAATACCAGCAAATATTTTTTCACCCAATCTTGATGATACTTGGTGGTAAGGACAAGTACACTATTCCCACTTGGCTCACCAAATTTTGTTCTTCTAGGTTGAAGCATTCGTCTACAGTAGCAGTTTTTATTTTTAGGTTTCCCTCTGTTCTCTCCTAAATAGATAGATGAATTTTAACTCTAAATACCACATGGTTTCTAGTAGGTATTTGAAACTTGACAAAATAAAAGTGTTCTCAGTTTTGTCTCTGTGGTTTGTTTCCTCTTCAAGTAGCCCTAAGCAGTGACTGTGGAAAAGCTCATTCATTGAGAGTGGTTGCCAAGATTACAAGAAATTATGACATTCCGAAATACCAGCAAATATTTTTTCACCCAATCTTGATGATACTTGGTGGTAATGATCGGTACACAAATCCCACTTGGCTCACCCAATTTTGTTCTTCTAGGTTGACGCCTTCATCTACAGTAGCAGTTTTTAGGTTTAGGTTTCACTCTGTTCTCTGCTATACAGATAGATGAATTTGGAACTCTAAATCCAAGATGGTTTGTAGTGGCTCTTTGAAAATTGAAAAAATAAAGGAGTTCTCAGTTTTGTCTCTATGGTTTGTTTCCTCTTCAAGTAGCCATGGGCACAGATGTTGGAAAAGCACTTTCATTTAGAGGGGTTGCCAAGCTTCCAAGAAATTACGAGTTTCCGAAATACCAGCAAATATTTTTTCACCTAATCTTGATGATACGTGGTGGTAATGACAAGTCCACAAATCCCACTTGGCTCACCAAATTTTGTTCTTCTAAGTTGAAGCGTTCGTTTACAGTAGCAGTTTTTATTTTTAGGTTTCACTCTGTTCTCTCCTATATAGATAGATGAATTTGGAACTCTAAATCCAACATGGTTTGTAGTAGTTCTTTGAAACTTGACAAAATAAAGGAGTTCTCAGTTTTGTCTCTATGATTTGTTTGCAATTGAAGTAGCCTTAAGCAGAGACTGTGGGAAAGCATTTTCATTGAGAGGGGTTGCCAAGCTTCCAAGAAATTACGAGTTTCCGAAATACCAGCAAATATTTCTTCACCCAATCTTGATGATACTTGGTGGTAATGACAAGTACACAAATCTCACTTGGCTCTCCAAATTTTGTTCTTCTAGGTTGAAGCGTTCGTTTACAGTAACTGTTTGTATATTTAGGTTTCACTCTGTTCTCTCCTATATAGACAGATGAATTTGAAACACTAAAACCAACATGGTTTGCAGTAGCTCTTGGAAACTTGAAAAAACAAAGCGTTTCTCAGTTTTGTCTTTATGGTTTGTTTCCTCTTCAAGTAGCACTAGGCACAGACTGTGGAAAAGCACTTTCATTGAGAGGGGTTGCCAAGCGTCTAAGAAATAACGAGTTTCTGAAATACCAGCAAATATTTTTTCACCCAATGTTGATGACACTTGGTGGTAATGATCAGTACACAAATCCCACTTGGCTCACCAAATTTTGTTCTTCTAGGTTGAAGCGTTCGTCTACAGTAGCAGTTTTTATATTTAGGTTTCACTCTGTTCTCTCCTATATAGATAGATGAATTTGGAACTCTAAAACCAACATGGTATGTAGTAGGTCTTTGAAACTTGAAAAAACAAAGGAGTTCTCAGTTTTGTCTCTATGGTTTCTTTCCTCTTCAATTAGCCCTAGGCACCGACGCTGGAAAAGCACTTTCATTGAGACGGGTTGCCAAGCATCTAAGAAATAGCGAGTTTCCGAAATACCAGCAAATATTTTTTCACCCAATCATGATGATACTTGGTGGTAATGATCAGTACACAAATCCCACTTGGCTCACCAAATTTTGTTCTTCTAGTTTGAAGCATTCGTTTACAGTAGCAGTTTGTATTTTTAGGTTTCACTCTGTTCTCTCCTATATAGATAGATGAATTTGGAACTCTAAATCCTACATGGTTTGCAGTAGCTCTTTGAAACTTGACAGAATAAAGGAGGTCTCAGTTTTGTCTCTATGGATTGTTTCCTCTTAAAGTAGCCCTAGGCACTGACTGTGGAAAAGCACTTTCATTGAGAGTGGTTGCAAACCTTCCAAGAAATTACTAGTTTCCGAAATACCAGCAAATATTTTTTTCACCCAATGTTGATGATACTTGGTGGTAATGATCAGTACACAAATCCCACTTGGCTCACCAAATTTTGTTCTTCCAGGTTGAAGCGTTCGAGTACAGTAGCAGTTTTTATGTTTAGGTTTCACTCTGTTCTCTGCTATATTGATCGATGAATCTGGAACTCTAAATCCAACATGGTTTGTAGTGGCTTTTGAAACTTGACAAAATAAAGGAGTTCTCAGTTTTGTCTCTATTGTTTGTTTCCTCCTCAAGTATCCCTAGGCACAGACGGTGGAAAAGCACTTTCATTGAGAGGGCTTGCCAAGCTTCCAAGAAATTACGAGTTTCCGAAACACCAGCAAATATTTTTTCACCGAATCTTGATGATACTTGGTGGTAAGGACAAGTACACAAATCACACTTGGCTCAGAGAATTTTGTTCTTCTAGGTTGAAGCATTCGTCTACAGTAGCAGTTTTTATTTTTAGGTTTCACTCTGTTCTCTCTTATATAGATAGATGAATTTGGAACTCTAAATCCAACATGGTTTGTAGTAGCTCTTTGAAACTTGACACAATAAAGGAGTTCTCAGTTTTGTCTCTATCATTTGTTTCCGCTTCAAGTAACCCTAAGCAGAGCCTGTGGAAAAGCACTTTCATTGAGAGGGGTTGCCAAGCTTCCAAGAAATTAGGAGTTTCCGAAATACAAGCAAATATTTTTCACCCAATCTTGATGATATGTGGTGGTAATGACAAGTCCACATATCCCACTTGGATCACCAAATTTTGTTCTTCTAGGTTGATGCGTTCGTCTACTGTAGCAGTTTTCATATTTACTTTTCCCTCTGCTCTCTCCTATATAGATAGATGAATTTGGAACTCTAAATCCAACATGGTTTGCAGTATTCCTTGAAACTTGTCAAAATAAAGTAGTTCTCAGTTTTGTCTCTATGGATTGGTTCCGCTTCATGTAGCCCTAGGCACTGAATGTGGAAAAGCACTTTCATTGAGAGGGGTTGCCAAGCTTCCAAGAAATTACGAGTTTCCGAAATACCAGCAAATATTTTTTCACCCTATCTTGATGATACTTGGTGGTAATGATCGGTGCACAAATCCCACTTGACTCACCAAATTTTGTTTTTCTAAGTTGATGCGTTCGTTTACAGTAGCAGTTTTTATTTTTAGGTTTCACTCTGTTCTCTCCAAATTAGATCGATGAATTTGGAAATCTAAATCCAACATGGTTTGTAGTAGCTCTTTGAAACTTGACAAAATAAAGGAGTTCTCAGTTTTGTCTCTATGGTTTGTTTCCTCTTCAAGTAGCCCTAGGCACAGACTGTGGAAAAGCACTTTCATTGAGAGGGGTTGCCAAGCTTCTAAGAAATAACGAGTTTCCGAAATACCAACAAACATTTTTTCACCCAATCTTGATGATACTTGGTGGTGATGATCAGTACACAAATCCCAATTTAATCACCAAATTTTGTTCTTCTAGGTTGAAGCGTTCGTCTACAGTAACAATTTTTATATTTAGGTATCACTCTCTTCTCCTATATAGACAGATGAATATGGAACTCTAAATCCAATATCGTTTGTAGTAGCTCTTTGAAACTTGACAAAATAAAGGAGTTCTCAGTTTTGTCTCTATGATTTGTTTCCGCTTCAAGTAACCCAAAGCAGAGAATGTGGAAAATCACTTTCATTGAGAGAGGTTGCCAAGCTTCCATGAAATTACAAGTTTCCGAAATACCAGCAAATATTTTTTCACCCAATCTTGATGATACTTGGTGGTAATGATCGGTACTGAAATCCCACTTGGCTCACCAAATTTGTTCTTCTAGGTTGAAGCGTTCGTCTACAGTAGCAGTTTTAATATTTAGGTTTCACTCTATTCTCTGCTATACAGATAGATGAATTTGGAACTCTAAATCCAACATGGTTTGTAGTAGCGCTTTGAAACTTGACAAAATAAAGGAGTTCTCAGTTTTGTCTCTATGTTTTTTTTTCCTTTTCAAGTAGACCTAGGCACAGACTGTGGAAAAGCACTTTCATTGGGAGGGGTTGCCAAGCTTCTAAGAAATAACGAGTTTCCGAAATACCAGCAAATATTTTTTCACCGCAAATTGATGATACTTGGTGGTAATGATCGGTACACAAATCCCACTTGACTCACCAAATTTTGTTTTTCTAGGTTAAAGCGTTCATCTACAGTAGCAGTTTTTATGTTTAGGTTTCACTCTGTTCTCTACTATATAGATTGATGAATTTTAACTCTAAATCCAACATGGTTTGTATTGGCTCTTTGAAACTTGACCAAATAAAGTAGTTCTCAGTTTTGTCTCCATGGTTTGTATCCTCTTCAAGTAGCCCTAGGCACAGACTGTGGAAAAGCACTTTCATTGAGAGGGTTTGCCAAGCTTCCAAGAAATTACGAGTTTCCGAAATACCAGTAAATATTTTTTCACCCAATCTTGATGATACTTGGTAGTAAGGACAAGTACACAAATCCCACTTGGTCCAGAGAATTTGGTTCTTCAAGGTTGAAGCATTCGTCTACAGTAGCAGTTTTTACTTTTAGTTTTCACTCTGTTCTCTCTTATATAGATAGATGAATTTGGAACTCTAAATCCAACATGGTTTGTAGTAGCTCTTTGAAACTTGACAAAATAAAGGAGTTCTCAGTTTTGTCTCTATGGTTTGTTTCCTCTTCAATAGCCCTAGGCACAGACGGTGGAAAAGCACTTTCATTGAGAGGGGTTGCCAAGCTTCTAAGAAATAACGAGTTTCCGAAATACCAGCAAATATTTTTTCACCCAATCTTGATGATACTTGGTGGTGATGATCGGTACACAAATCCCACTTGGCTCACCAAATTTTGTTATTCTATTTTGAAGCGTTCATCTACAGTAGCAGTTTTTATATTTAGGTTTCCCTCTGTTCTCTCCTATATAGACAGATGAATTTGGAACTCTAAATCCAATATGGTTTGAAGTAGCTCTTTGAAACTTGACAAAATAAAGAATTTCTCAGTTTTGTCTCTATAATTTGTTTCCGCTTCAAGAAGCCGTAAGCAGAGAATGTGGAAAAGCACTTTCATTGAGAGGGGTTGCCAAGCTTCCAAGAAATTACGAGTTTCCGAAATACCTGCAAATATTTTTTCACCCAATATTCATGATACTTGGTGGTATTGATCGGTTCACAAATCCCACTTGGCTCACCAATTTTGTTCTGCTAATTTGAAGCGTTCGTCTACAGTAGCAGTTTTTATATTTAGGTTTCACTCTGTTCTCTCCTATATAGATAGATGAATTTGGAACTCTAAATCCAACATGGTTTGTAGTAGCTCTTTGAAACTAGAAAAAATAAAGGAGTTCTCTGTTTTGTCTCTATGGTTTGTTTCCTTTTCAAGTAGCCCTAGGCACAGACGGTAGAAAAGCACTTTCATTGAGAGGGGTTGCCAAGATTCGAAGAAATAACGAGTTTCCGAAATACCAGCAAATATTTTTAACCCAATGTTGATGATACTTGGTGGTAATGATCAGTACACAAATCCCACTTGGCTCACCAAATTTTGTTCTTCTAGGTTGAAGCGTTCGTCTACAGTAAGAGTTTTTATATTTAGGTTTCCCTCTCTTCTCGCCTGTATAGATAGATGAATTTGGAACTGTAAATCCAACGTGGTTTGCAGTAGCTCTTTGAAACTTGAAAAAATATAGTAGTTCTCAGTTTTGTCTCTATGATTTGTTTCCTCTTCAAGTAGTACTAGGCACAGACTGTGGAAAAGCACTTTCATTGAGAGGGGTTGCAAAGCTTCTAAAAAATAACGAGTTTCCGAAATACAAGGAAATATTTTTTCACCGAATCTTGATGATACTTGGTGGTAATATCAGTACACAAATCCCACTTGGCTCACCAAATTTTGTTCTTCTAGGTTGAAGCGTTCGTCTACAGTAGCAGTTTTTATATTTAGGTTTCACTCTGTTCTCTCCTATATAGATAGATAAATTTGGAACTCTAAATCCATTATGGTTTGTAGTAGTTCTTTGAAACTTGAAAAAGTAAAGGAGTTCTCAGTTTTGTTTCTATGGTTTGTTTCCGCTTCATGTAGCCCTAAGCAGAGACTGTGGAAAAGCACTTTCATCGAAAGGGGTTGCCAAGCTTCCAAGAAATTTCGAGTTTCCGAAATACCAGTAAATATTTTTTCACCCAATCTTGATGATACGTGGTTGTAATGATCAGTACACAAATCCCAGTTGACTCACCAAATTTTGTTCTTCTAGGTTGAAGCGTTCGTTTACAGTAGCAGTTTTTATTTTTATTTTTCACTCTGTTCTCTACTATATAGATAGATGAATTTGGAACACTAAATCCAACATGGTTTGTAGTAACTCTTTGAAACTTGACAAAATAAAGGAGTTCTTAGTTTTGTCTCTATGGATTGTTTTCTCTTCAAGTAGCACTAAGCCCTGACTGTGGAAAAGCACTTTCATTGAGAGGGGTTGAAAAGCTTCCAAGATATTACTAGTTTCCGAAATACCAGCAAATATTTTTCACCCAATCTTGATGATACTTGGTGGTAATGATCGGTGCACAAATCCCACTTGACTCAGCAAAATTTGTTCTTCTAAGTTGATGCGTTCGTTTACAGTAGCAGTTTTTATTTTTAGGTTTCACTCTGTTCTCTCCTATATAGATAGATGAATTTGGAACTCTAAAGCCAACATGGTTTGTAGTAGCTCTTTGAAACTTGACAAAATAAAGGAGTTCTCAGTTTTGTCTCTATGGTTTATTTCCTCTTCAAGTAGCCCTAGGCACTGACTGTGGAAAAGTACTTTCATTGAGAGGTGTTGCCAAGCTTCTAAGAAATAACGAGTTTCCGAAATACCAGGAAATATTTTTTTCAATGAATATTGATGATACGTGGTGGTAATGACAAGTACACAAATCCCACTTGGCTCACCAAATTTTGTTCTTCTAGGTTGAAGCATTCGTTTACAGTAGCAGTTAATATAGTTAGGTTTCACTCTGTTCTCCCCTATATAGACAGATGAATTTGGAACTCTAAATCCAATATGGTTTGTAGTAGCTCTTTGAAACTTGAAAAAAATAAAGGAGTTCTCAGTTTTGTCTGTATGATTTGTTTCCGCTTCAAGTAGCCCTAAGCAGAGACTGTGGAAAAGCACTTTCATTGAGAGCGGTTGCCAAGCTTCCAAGAAATTCCGAGTTTCCGAAATACCAGCAAATATTTTTTTCACCCAATATTCATGATACTTGGTGGTATTGATCAGTACTCAAATCCCAGTTGGCTCCCAAAATTTTGTTCTCCTAGGTTGAAGGGTTCGTTTACAGTAGCAGTTTTCATTTTTAGGTTGCAGTCTGTTCTCTCCTATATTGATAGATGAATTTGGAACTCTAAATCCAACATGGTTTGTAGTAGCTCATTGAAACTTGACAAAATAAAGGAGTTCTCAGTTTTGTCTCTATGATTTGTTTCCTATTCAAGTAGCCCTAAGCAGAGACTGTGGAAAAGCACTTTCATTGAGAGGGTTTGCCAAGCTTCAAAGAAATTACGAGTTTCCGAAATACCTGCAAATATTTTTTCACGAAATCTTGATGATACGTGGTGGTAATGACAAGTACACAAATCCCACTTGGTTCAACAAATTTTGTTCTTCTAGGTTGAAGCGTTCATCTACAGTAGCAGTTTTTATATTTAGGTTTCACTCTGTCCTCTCCTATATAGACAGATTAATTTGGAACTCTAAATCCAACATGGTTTGCAGTAGATCTATGAAACTTGACAAAAAAAAGTAGTTCTCATTTTTATATCTATGGTTTGATTTCTCTTCAAGTAGCCCTAGGCAAAACTGTGGAAAAGCACTTTCATTGAGAGGGGTTGTCAACCTTCCAAGGAAATACGAATTTCCAAAATAGCAGCAAATATTTTTTCACCCAATCTTGATGATGCGTGGTGGTAATGACAAGTCCACAAATCCCACTTGGCTCACCAAATTTTGTTCTTCAAGATTGAAGCATTCGTTTACAGTGGCAGTTTTCATTTTTAGATTGCACTCTGTTCTCTCCTATAATGATAGATGAATTTGGATCTCTAAATCCAACATGGTTTGTAGTAGCTCTTTGAAACTTGACAAAATAAAGGAGCTCTCAGTTTTGTCTCTATGGTTTGTTTCCTCTTCAAGTAGCCCTAGGCACAGACGGTGGAAAAGCACTTTCATTGAGAGGGGTTGCCAAGCTTCTAATAAATAACGAGTTTCCGAAATACCAGCAAATATTTTTTCACCAAATGCTGATGATACTTGGTGGTAAGGACAAGTACACAAATCCCACTTGGCTCACCAAATTTTGCTCTTCTAGGTTGAGGCTTTCGTCTACTGTAGCAGTTTTCATATTTACTTTTCTCTTTGCTCTCTCCTATATAGATAGATGAATTTGGAACTCTAAATCCAACATGGTTTGCAGTATTTCTTTGAAACTTGACAAAATAAAGTAGTTCTCAGTTTTGTCTCTATGGATTGTTTCCGCTTCATGTAGTCCTAGGCACTGACTATGGAAAAGCACTTTCATTGAGAGGGGTTGCCAAGCTTCCAAGAAATTACGAGTTTCCGAAATACCAGCAAATATTTTTTCACCCAATCTTGATGATACTTCTTGGTAATGATCGGTACACAAATCCCACTTGACTCACCAAATTTTGTTCTTCTAGTTTGATGCGTTCGTTTACAGTAGCAGTTTTTATTTTTAGGTTTCACTCTGTTCTTTCCTATATAGATAGATGAATTTGGAACTCTAAATCCAACATAGTTTGTTGTAGCTCTTTGAAACTTGACAAAATAAAGGAGTTCTTAGTTTTGTCTCTATGGATTGTTTCCTCTTCATGTAGCCCTAGGCACTGCCTGAGGAAAAGCCCTTTCATTGAGAGGGGTTGCCAAGCTTCCAAGAAATTACGAGTTTCCGAAATATATCAAATATTTTTTCACCCAATATTCATGATACTTGGTGGTATTGATCGGTAAACAAATCCCACTTGGCTCACCAAATTTAATTCTGCTAGGTGGAAGCGTTGGTCTACAGTACCAGTTTTTATATTTAGGTTTCACTCTGTTCTCTGCTATATAGATAGATGAATTTGGAACTCTAAATCCAACATGGTTTGTAGTAGCTCTTTTAATCTTGACAAAATAAAGGAGTTCTCAGTTTTGTCTCTATGGTTTGTTTCCTCTTCAAGTAGCCATGGGCACTGACGGTGGAAAAGCACTTTCATTGAGAGGGGTTGCCAAGCTTCTAAAAAATAACGAGTTTCCAAAATACCAGCAAATATTTTTTCACCCAATCTTGATGATACTTGGTGGTAAGGACAAGTACACTATTCCCACTTGGCTCACCAAATTTTGTTCTTCTAGGTTGAAGCATTCGTCTACAGTAGCAGTTTTTATTTTTAGGTTTCCCTCTGTTCTCTCCTAAATAGATAGATGAATTTTAACTCTAAATACCACATGGTTTCTAGTAGGTATTTGAAACTTGACAAAATAAAAGTGTTCTCAGTTTTGTCTCTGTGGTTTGTTTCCTCTTCAAGTAGCCCTAAGCAGTGACTGTGGAAAAGCTCATTCATTGAGAGTGGTTGCCAAGATTACAAGAAATTATGACATTCCGAAATACCAGCAAATATTTTTTCACCCAATCTTGATGATACTTGGTGGTAATGATCGGTACACAAATCCCACTTGGCTCACCCAATTTTGTTCTTCTAGGTTGACGCCTTCATCTACAGTAGCAGTTTTTAGGTTTAGGTTTCACTCTGTTCTCTGCTATACAGATAGATGAATTTGGAACTCTAAATCCAAGATGGTTTGTAGTGGCTCTTTGAAAATTGAAAAAATAAAGGAGTTCTCAGTTTTGTCTCTATGGTTTGTTTCCTCTTCAAGTAGCCATGGGCACAGATGGTGGAAAAGCACTTTCATTGAGAGGGGTTGCCAAGCTTCCAAGAAATTACGAGTTTCCGAAATACCAGCAAATATTTTTTCACCTAATCTTGATGATACGTGGTGGTAATGACAAGTCCACAAATCCCACTTGGCTCACCAAATTTTGTTCTTCTAAGTTGAAGCGTTCGTTTACAGTAGCAGTTTTTATTTTTAGGTTTCACTCTGTTCTCTCCTATATAGATAGATGAATTTGGAACTCTAAATCCAACATGGTTTGTAGTAGTTCTTTGAAACTTGACAAAATAAAGGAGTTCTCAGTTTTGTCTCTATGATTTGTTTCCAATTGAAGTAGCCTTAAGCAGAGACTGTGGGAAAGCATTTTCATTGAGAGGGGTTGCCAAGCTTCCAAGAAATTACGAGTTTCCGAAATACCAGCAAATATTTCTTCACCCAATCTTGATGATACTTGGTGGTAATGACAAGTACACAAATCTCACTTGGCTCTCCAAATTTTGTTCTTCTAGGTTGAAGCGTTCGTTTACAGTAACTGTGTGTATATTTAGGTTTCACTCTGTTCTCTCCCTATATAGACAGATGAATTTGAAACACTAAAACCAACATGGTTGCAGTATCTCTTGGAAACTTGAAAAAACAAAGCGGTTTCTCAGTTTTGTCTTTATGGTTTGTTTCCTCTTTCAAGTAGCACTAGGCACAGACTGTGGAAAAGCACTTTCATTGAGAGGGGTTGCCAAGCGTCTAAGAAATAACGAGTTTCTGAAATACCAGCAAATATTTTTTCACCCAATGTTGATGACACTTGGTGGTAATGATCATTACACAAATCCCACTTGGCTCACCAAATTTTGTTCTTCTAGGTTGAAGCGTTCGTCTACAGTAGCAGTTTTTTATATTTAGGTTTCACTCTGTTCTCTCCTATATAGATAGATGAATTTTGGAACTCTAAAACCAACATGGTATGTAGTAGGTCTTTGAAACTTGAAAAAACAAAGGAGTTCTCAGTTTGTCTCTATGGTTTCTTTCCTCTTCAATTAGCCCTTGGCACCGACGCTGGAAAAGCACTTTCATTGAGACGGGTTGCCAAGCATCTAAGAAATAGCGAGTTTCCGAAATACCAGCAAATATTTTTTCACCCAATCATGATGATACTTGGTGGTAATGATCAGTACACAAATCCCACCTTGGCTCACCAAATTTTGTTCTTCTAGTTTGAAGCATTCGTTTACAGTAGCAGTTTGTATTTTTAGTTTTCACTCTGTTCTCTCCTATATAGATAGATGAATTTGGAACTCGAAATCCTACATGGTTTGCAGTAGCTCTTTGAAACTTGACAGAATAATGGAGGTCTCAGTTTGTCTCTATGGATTGTTTCCTCTTAAAGTAGCCCTAGGCACTGACTGTGGAAAAGCACTTTCATTGAGAGTGTTGCAAACCTTCCAAGAAATTACTAGTTTCCGAAATACCAGCAAATATTTTTTTCAACAATGTTGATGATACTTGGTGGTAATGATCAGTACACAAATCCCACTTGGCTCACAAAATTTTGTTCTTTCCTGGTTGATGCGGTTCGAGTACAGTAGCAGTTTTTTATGTTTAGGTTTCACTCTGTTCTCTGCTTATATTGATCGATGAATCTGGAACTCTAAATCCAACATGGTTGTAGTGGCTTTTGAAACTTGACAAAATAAAGGGAGTTCTCAGTTTTGTCTCTATTGTTTGTTTCCTCCTCAAGTATCCCTAGGCACAGACGGTGGAAAAGCACTTTCATTGAGAGGGCTTGCCAAGCTTCCAAGAAATTACGAGTTTCCGAAACACCAGCAAATATTTTTTCACCGAATCTTGATGATACTTGGTGGTAAGGACAAGTACACAAAATCACACTTGGCTCAAGAGATTTTGTTTCTTCTAGGTTGAAGCATTCGTCTACAGTAGCAGTTTTTATTTTTAGGTTTCCACTCTGTTCTCTCTTATATAGATAGATGAATTTTGGAACTCTAAATCCAACATGGTTTGTAGTAGCTCTTTGAAACTTGACACAATAAAGGAGTTCTTAGTTTTGTCTCTATGGATTGTTTTCTCTTCAAGTAGCACTAAGCCCTGACTGTGGAAAAGCACTTTCATTGAGAGGGGTTGAAAAGCTTCCAAGATATTACTAGTTTCCGAAATACCAGCAAATATTTTTCACCCAATCTTGATGATACTTGGTGGTAATGATCGGTGCACAAATCCCACTTGACTCAGCAAAATTTGTTCTTCTAAGTTGATGCGTTCGTTTACAGTAGCAGTTTTTATTTTTAGGTTTCACTCTGTTCTCTCCTATATAGATAGATGAATTTGGAACTCTAAAGCCAACATGGTTTGTAGTAGCTCTTTGAAACTTGACAAAAATAAAGGAGTTCTCAGTTTTGTCTCTATGGTTTTATTTCCTCTTCAAGTAGCCCTTGGCACTGACTGTGGAAAAGTACTTTCATTTGAGAGGTGTTGCCAAGCTTCTAAGAAATAACGAGTTTTCCGAAATACCAGGAAATATTTTTTTCAATGAATATTGATGATACGTGGTGGTAATTGACAAGTACACAAAATCCCACTTGGCTCACCAATTTTGTTTCTTCTAGGTTGAAGCATTCGTTTACAGTAGCAGTTAATATAGTTAGGTTTCACTCTGTTCTCCCCTATATAGACAGATGAATTTGGAACTCTAAATCCAATATGGTTTGTAGTAGCTCTTTGAAACTTGAAAAAAATAAAGGAGTTCTCAGTTTTGTCTGTATGATTTGTTTCCGCTTCAAGTAGCCCTAAGCAGAGACTGTGGAAAAGCACTTTCATTGAGAGCGGTTGCCAAGCTTCCAAGAAATTCCGAGTTTCCGAAATACCAGCAAATATTTTTTTCACCCAATATTCATGATACTTGGTGGTATTGATCAGTACTCAAATCCCAGTTGGCTCCCAAAATTTTGTTCTCCTAGGTTGAAGGGTTCGTTTACAGTAGCAGTTTTCATTTTTAGGTTGCAGTCTGTTCTCTCCTATATTGATAGATGAATTTGGAACTCTAAATCCAACATGGTTTGTAGTAGCTCATTGAAACTTGACAAAATAAAGGAGTTCTCAGTTTTGTCTCTATGATTTGTTCCTATTCAAGTAGCCCTAAGCAGAGACTGTGGAAAAGCACTTTCATTGAGAGGGTTTGCCAAGCTTCAAAGAAATTACGAGTTTCCGAAATACCTGCAAATATTTTTTCACAAATCTTGATGATACGTGGTGGTAATGACAAAGTACACAAATCCCACTTGGTTCAACAAATTTTGTTCTTCTAGGTTGAAGCGTTCATCTACAGTAGCAGTTTTTATATTTAGGTTTCACTCTGTCCTCTCCTATACAGACAGATTAATTTGGAACTCTAAATCCAACATGGTTTGCAGTAGATCTATGAAACTTGACAAAAAAAAGTAGTTCTCATTTTTATATCTATGGTTTGATTTCTCTTCAAGTAGCCCTAGGCAAAACTGTGGAAAAGCACTTTCATTGAGAGGGGTTGTCAACCTTCCAAGGAAATCCGAATTTCCAAAATACCAGCAAATATTTTTTCACCCAATCT